>NC_089790.1:35342943-35360443 GCF_040412425.1 Macrobrachium rosenbergii
CTCCCGGGCACACGCCCTGGCCAAGTGGATGATAATCATACCTTCGTGCCCTGCAATCAAAAAAGCTCAGTGCTCCATGACTAATGTACTCAATAACCCTCCTTACAATAACTTAATACGTCCTATCAATATTCCAATAGGTACCTTCAGATTTCTAAGCTCTAGGAACATCTAAACCTCGGCTCTAAATCTTTGTGTTCTTGCACAGAATCCCCAAAGAGGTGCCGGGTATATGACGCTTAAAAGCGCCTACCATTCATGGGTGTGAAAAGTGGCTGGTAGTTATTTTTCGGGAGATCAGGAGTTTCAGAGTATCACCTGCATCTTCGACATAGTAGTACTGTGATCGAGATATTCTGTACAAGTTATTTCCATTAATTGCATCGAACGTTGTTTATACCTTCCCAGCTAATGCGTTCCAACATGATCGAGAGAACTTTTATAGTTTCATCCTTTATTTATTAGTTTTAGGAAAAAAGTGTTTTCCGCTTTGTAAATGTGTAATTTTAGTAATAGGTGCGCGTAATTTATATCAGCAAAAATCGCAATGAAAAGCAATGAAGTGCATCAGGTGATAAAAATAAAGTGTTTGACAGCGAGAAAGAAGCGGAGAAAGAAAACAGCGTTCGTTGTTGGGTAGAGATAAAGCAGTTGACACAAAAAACTTAAATATGATGACTACAGGTACTCCACCCTTAATGAAAAAAGACTTGATGATTGTGTAGCTTGTGATCAAGGCATAGATTAAGGATAAATCAAACCGCCTCATCATCGACTGTTGAATATGGCACGGGGTCCTTTAGGCTCTGCTCTTAAGGATACTCCTACTTGAAAATAGCTGTAGATAAGGCTCCTTACGGTTCTACAGTATATCTTTCGCTATGATTTTAATTTAGTTTAGTTTTTGAACTCGGGAGGAAATATTGCAAGAGCTGCATTTCAACTATTTAAGCCAAATTATTGTGAAGTGAATGTTGTGTATTGGCAAGTAATTAGTTATTAGTCAAACAAAGTTTGTGGTATTTATAATTTCTTGGGAGTATATTGACAAAAGGACTTTTTTCTACATGTAAAACCCTAGTAAATATTTGGAGCACTTTCCAATAAAGAAAGCAAATGTTAAACGCCTTTGTAGAACATCCAAATATATTAGTTTTCGGTAACACACATATCGGTCAAGCTATTTCACGAAATCAATATTTTTGATACAATTTGTGTCGAAAAAGTACCAGCATACATCCACAGAGACGTTTGGGAAAAGTCTTGGCTCCAAATCTGTATTAGTTCAAAATACAGTAGAACCCATTTCTCCCCTTTAACTTGTTTATGCGTTACAAATGAGAAATTTTATTGGTAATAGTTAACTCTGGCTGTGCCCATTTCAATAAATGAAAGTAAGTCAAAAAGTAACTCGAATTAATCTACTTCTTTATGAGTTAGCAGCCTTCGTTTCATTTACGAATAACTCAGTAACTAATGTAAATGTTTAAAACACAATCTATAAGCAGAAATTCAGCAAAATTTTGAGCAGTTTACTTCTGTCTTGCAGAATCCTGTTTTATATTGTTTTCAGATTTTTTGTTGCACTTGTGACAGTTAGTGGTATTACCTGTAAGTAATTAAAACAAAAATATGCACTGTCCTACCTGAACATTCAGGCAGAGTTGCAGTACATGTCCATAATACATTCGAATTCATGAATATGGGTAAATATGATGCTATTTATTTTGCTAGTTAGTATGGACGCACCACAAAAGACCCGTATGATAATGTAACGACGTGAGTCAGAAATTTATTTCTAGCGGAAAACACACATATATATATATATATATATATATATATATATATATATATATATATATACATATTATATTTTAAGTACCATACCACAGTCGTAAGCACTGCGCTTGTATTAGCAAGGCCAGTGGTTCGACACCAGTCTACTTAAAAAGCAAATGGACATCAGGCCACTACGACCTATCTATGAATATGTATGCAATAGCGTCTGCTGGGAAGAAAGGGCGTTGGGTATGGTATGATACATGAAACATAGGTACCGGGGTCTAAGCGATGTGAACGATAGCAGGGAAAAGTCCTTCAAAAGCATTTATATATATATATATATATATATATATATATATATATATATATATATATATATATATATATATATATATATATATATATATATATATATATATATATAATATTTGCATGGGTGCTTGCGGGCACGCGTCATTGTGGAAACCAGAAAGTTGTCGGGAGAGTGACAGAGAGAAAGGCGCTACTGCTGTCACTGATCTTTTCATTTTGTAAGTTTACTTTGGAAAAGGTATTGGTTATCATGTACGATCAGTATTACGTTAACCAGTAATGGCAAGTCGAAGACTAGTTTACTATTGAAATGAGCCCAAGAGAGGAGGGGAAAGAATAAGAGAGGGAAGCTAACTAAAATATAAGAATGAAGCAGGAGAGGACAAGGATCGGGTGACTGCTTAGCCGACATACTCAATACTGACTGCATAGAAACACTTGTCTTTCCCTCTTGAGAATATTTCTGCTTTGTAAAAATTGTCATGTTTTTGCTCGTTATTACATCCACGTACCCTTATTGCTTTCTTCCTTAATGTTGCTATCCATTGCATTATTGTAGCCTATTCTTAGTTGTCTTTGCCATTATTAAGTTTTTTAGGTCATAATTTTTTATTTTGCTATTTATAACATTTCTCACTTTATATTGAGCTCCAGCAGTACCCGAGCTGTACCATAAGACAAAAAGTAACTTTTGGTTAGTTTTTTCTTACTTATGTCGATCATATGAGTGACATTTTCCATCAACCTTTGTGTAAAGGATTGCAAATCACGGCTTAACTGTTGACTATTTCTTTCAAGAGCTTTAAGAGTATTGTATTAGGAAAAAAGTTAATTAGTTATTCATTTTCCAGTATCATAATATGACGCCATTTCGTGTTCATTGTTCCTAATCCTATGAGATGAAGGGATTCGCGTTTAGCTAATAAATTGCTTATAATTATCATGGAGCTTGTCTTCAAACTACCATCCTACTTACGTTTTTAAAAATAAGAATCGAGATTTGAAAAGTTATAACCTAAGTTTTTTTTTTCAATTGTTACTGAATAAGTTTTCATTCTCTTACACAGTTAGTAAATACATGAGGAAAATCCTTAACCTTGGTGGACATAGATATCCGTATCAAAGAACTTGTGTAAACTTTAGTATTATAAAAATGGGCAATTAAGGAATGCTGTGATGCCACGCTTTGCAGTCACAGCTCGCAACTGTGATGCATTTGGTTATCGATTCAAGGAACTAGTATTTCATTTCTGAGATAGATTTCCTCCTCTTCAAGAATCGTTTTTCTTTTCTAATTTGCATGTTTTTTTCCCAAATGTCCTCTTTTGGCACTGTTGTAGGTAGATTCTCGGCCTTACATACTGATTCGTCACATATGAATAATTGTGATAAATCAGTATGTATATATACAATATACATACACACATATATATATATATATCTATATATATATATATATATATATATATATATATATATATTATATATAATATATATATATATATATATATATATATATATGCTGATTATTTTCATGTTCAGTTCAACCTCATAGGGTGCTCTTAGAGAGAGAGAGAGAGTTGAGGGAGAGACAAAATAGTGGGCCTACTGAACCTTAGGCCTGTGTCCATGCCATCTCATTTGTGTCTAAAATAACCCCACTTTTGTCGTCATTTGAAGCTATTACTGCAGTTTAGGTCATGTTTCTGTCGGGGCTTTAATTGTTCCTTAAAACAGCGCCACTGATAAATGCATCGGCCTCGCGGTACATATGGCGGAGACCCTCGACATCTTTTGTAGTCAAAGGGCTGTACCTTTTTGTATTAACATAAGGTTCCTGATGGTGTAGGGTTTCGTTTAAGTGCCGTCGGAATTACAGGCCTAAGACTTGAGGAAAGGAAAGAGGAGAAAGGTGTTCTTGAAGGCAAACGGAAGATTAAGGAAAGAGTTCTTGTTTTTTTCTTATTCAGATTACTGGACTTGTGTGCTGTGCGTTGAAGACGAGAAGTTTATGATACAAATCGTGTTTCAAAACATTGAACGAAATATGATGATAAATTCCTCTGAACCTCAGAAAAGCGTAAGTATAAAATCAAAACGAAAATACCTAGTTTTCTCATGTTTACGTAAATATTATTTTCCATTTAAAACCTTCACATTTTAAAAGATCGAATGTGAACGAAGTCTTCATTTGGCGTGCTATGGATGTGCCATTGAGGAAGATAAATGTGACAATCTGTTTTTAACTTCACTAGGCAAAATATTTGATTGAGTGTCTATTCTCTATATCGGAACGCGCTTACATAAGTTTGTCAGTAACATAAATGCCAAATGCAAATTTGTCATATTCCAGTGTTAACATATTTTTCTTTGTTTTTACGAGGTTTGAGTTGCTTTAAATTCTTTTTAGAGAGTTCAAGTTTATCTTGATTAATTTTATATGTTTTAGATCTATCCTGCGGCATTAAGCGTTCTTCATCCAAGTTCTGCATCAAAAAACTGGGTCGCTGATGATTCAATTCCCGTATTTAAGATTTCGCAACAAGGCTTCTTGTAAGATCTAGGGGTTGACGATGTGTACTGGTATTTTGTGTTTTGGTGGAAAAACATAGATTTTGAATGCACTTTTATTAATTTTCATCTTAAGATGACCTCGAATCCATGCATGTTTCCCCACCTTCCAATTTCTAATTTCAGTGGAATAATTTACTGTTAGATTTCAATGAATCCACGAAAACAATCTTTCCTTAATGGGCTAAAGGACTTGATAGGTGTTGTAGTTTTGGACGAGCACTTAGGAAAAATGTTGCAGTATCATTTTAAACTGGTATTTTTAATTAATTTACTTTACAATATATTTACGGAGAGAGAGAGAGAGAGAGAGAGAGAGAGAGAGGAGAGAGAGAGAGAGAGAGAGAGAGAGAGAGAGAGAGAGACTTAATATCCTTGTGTTTGTTATAAAATCCTTTCACCCCCATCACCGAATCTCTAATCATATATTACTTTGTTGTAAACTATCAGGAAGAGTGTAATTGACGTCTCACATATAGAAAACATAGGCCTCAAAAATATGGAGACCAGTTTCTAAAAACATTATAACCGCACTCACTGGGAACAGGCATTTTCTTCGTTTTTCTTGTTCTCCTGTAGAAAATGCGATCTAGTCTCTCCACAAGTTCTGTTATATGAATCATTATTGTCACGTTTATAATTTGTGTGAAAACTGTAAGAAAATTTTGTCAAAAATTTAGTTTTTTAAAAAACACGTATGGATGTCCCAAAGATTTTCGTTCAAGAACTGTTCGTTAGTTTAAAATAAAATGGTATTAACAGATGGCTATATTTTTCCATGCTCTTCCTTTTGTTGTCAATTCTTTGATGAGCAAACAAACATTAAAATCCATAGTTTTGCGACCTTTTGTACAAGGTAATAACGTTTATTGTGAACGGGGATTGTTTGGAATGACAGTTCCAAACCTCTTCTTTCAAGCAACATCTCGTAGATTCAAGTGAACCTAGGCTGATTGATATTGTTATTTAGATATCGTCCCACCTAGCAACAGTAAGCAAGTACTTATCCTTGTACACAAAAATCTAAACTTGGTGGTGAGGCTTAGGGTTCTTAGTAGCGGTGCCACTATGGCTGCAGTAAATGGGGTCGTGAGAGCAATTTTTTAATAAACAAATGAGACGTTCATTATCTACGTCTACGAACTGCAAACTGTCTAAAAATATTATAAAGAAAATTTAGTAGAAAGTCTCCAAGGAATTTATTCCCGTGATCAGACAATGAATATATATATATATATATATATATATATATATATATATATATATATATATATATATATATATATATATATATATATATTCATTGTCTGATATATATAATATATATATATATATATATATATAATGTGTATGTATATATAATTTATATATACATATATATATATATATATATATATGTATGTATGTATATATGTATATATAAGCTATTGGTCACTTTTTACTAAATATATATATATATATAATTATAATAAATGTGATGCCCTCATGACTTCTTAATTTACACATTTTTTGGTTAAGGTTGCCATTAAGAGTATGTATATATGTATATATATATATTGTATTTTTATATATATATATATATAATTATAATAATATATATATATGATATCTTATATACATTTTATATATATGTGTGTGTGTGTATGTATATATATATATATATATATATATATATATATATATATATATATATATATATATATATATATATATATATATATATATATATATATATGATTCCAGATGTAATTATATATGATAAGTATATTTACCTGAGCCAGCATTTGAAATCATGCAAACGCTGTCTGTAGATTGCAGTCAGTTTTGCTCTTTTAACAAAACCCTTCCCTTTCACTTAATAAATTTCCTAAAGAACCAAAAATTAGCACTACACACCCAGTATCTACCCTGGCCGGGATTCAACCAGTTTCTTTCTGTTTTGACATAGCGTTAGCAGCGATGATCCGATTAACCATCAATCAAGAGAAATATTTGTTCGTTAGGACTCTATTGTACGTACTCTGGTTGAATTCAGGATATGTACTTAAAGTCGAAAATAACTTATTCCCACTCTTGATAACTGAGATATAAATGAAAAGGAGACTCTTCCCTAGGTTATTTTCTTTCCACGGGTGTAAACTGGGATGCTAAGAAGTTGCCTCAGCTACCTCCCTTTCATAATAATAATGATAATTAAAGGAATAATAATTGCTGAAAATAATGATAACAATAATGAGTATTCTGTGTTCAGCATGTTATTGTTTATGATAATTTAGTCGCTAATCCTCAAGTGGCCATTTTTACTCTTAAAAATTAAAACGTAAATACCTCCCTGTATAGAATTTACATTACCTTTGATAATTACATATACCCCGTCCCAGAAATCAACTTATATCTGTCGTGATGGCTAAATGAATAATAGCTGTCATTTCTGTATCAAAAGCCGAAAAGCATAATTGGTATCCTGCCCAGGGTAGATGATTTCGTGTAGTGTTGATTTTTTATGCTCTAGATAATTTATCAAGAGAAAATAGAAACTGAGAAAGGAAAGCTGATAATAAAGTAAGAGTATTTTACTACGTAGACCCTCTCAACTTTTCAGTTTCACTGATACTTGGGCATTGCTATAGGAAAAAAAAAGTGTATCTGGGGCCTCCAGACACATCTACTACATGGATGACTTCATTATTATCCACAGAATGATGGCTACACAGGTGGGATTTGCATTAGGAAGCAGGTACTGGTCACGCAGTACTACATAGGTTATTAAGATCACGGTGTGACAATGCGAAGCCACGGCTGGCTGTTCTGAGGGGAGAGGGAATTATCTTTTCAGAAGAGCACACATGCCCCAAGATTTTCCTTTTCATTTCATCGTGATTGCCTTTGTCATTTATCATGGTGCTAATGTGTAATATTCCCCCATAAATGGCTGATCTTTTCCAAGTATTTTATTATGTTGTTCTTCAGACATTTAGCTAATCCCAAAAATGCTAGTCAAATTAGCGTGCACTGATGTAGCAATGGTGACAGTGGCCTCAGCTGCCTGTTGGATAGTCAAACATGTTTCATCCAAAATCAGTCCGTGAATGGCACATACAAGGTTGACGATGGTTTTTTCTGGATGTGCCGACAAGGGGCCAACCTCTGTGCTGTCTCTGCCCAGCTTGAATTTAGCTAACCATTTCTAAACGTTGGAGTGGAATAGGGAGCCCTCACCAGGTATATTAACCATGTCTTCCTGGGTTTTCCACTGGGCCTTACCCATGTTTTGCAGAGACATTAATTTGGCACAGCTTTATATTTTGTTACTCTTGGTGTTTGGCTTGCACCCAATTGTTTTCAAAGGGCGTTGCCTGCAAAGTAATAAAGGAAAATAACAGAGCTCCTTTGCTTAGTATAGTCATGTAAGTGGTGTTAGTATGAGTCTCTTGTCAAGAAATTTTAGTTACTGCTCTTCATTGTGATGGAGTTCTAGAGATTTTCCAAATGACCCTCGTCTAAGCCAGGAAAATTATTTACTTGTTTTCGTGGATGGGGGAAGAATTGCTGTTTCATATCTGTATTTGGGATAAATTCCTTCATAGGTAGCAGGATAGGCAAAGAAGTGAATCACAGAAAATAGTAGTGAAATAAGTAAGGAAGCTTGAGTTCTGTCAAAGTTGAAAAGAGAAATGGTTCTATGCATGCAAATGATAGAGTGTACAAAGGAACTTTAGTACACGCTCTTCTGTATGAAAGTACAGTGAATTAAAGGAGATTATTCAGACGATCAGTCCGTATAGCATAAATGAAGCGAGGTGTTGTCTGAGGTTGAGAAAGGTAGGCAGTAAATAGATCTGCATATGTGGAAAGATGCAACAGTGTGCTTTGAGGTTATGTGGAGAAACTGAAACAGGAAAGGTCTGTGAGATGAGAGCATCATTTAGGTCTTGAGAGGAAATAGGAAAAGGAGAAGTCTAGAAACAGCGTAATTGTCGTTATGGGAGGCCTTCTCCATTAGGGAACTTGAAGGCTTGTGTTCAAGTTAGAGAGGAGTGGCTTAGGGTTTATAGGCGAATGGACGAATGATTATTTTTTAGCCTTTCGTGAAAATATATTAAGCAAACTGATTCTGTGAATGAACTTTGTAAAAGGGTTTCGTTCACTATGGACGTGGCAGAGACTTTTGTTTTTTCCTTTAGCGTTTTTTTTTTTTTTTTTTTTTGTAAAGAGATGTTGTGTTTTTAGTACCATATGTTGAAGGCCTACAGAGAAAATAAACTTGAAAGAGATTTTGTCTGCCAACGCCCGTCTGGCCGAGACTATGACGGATGTAAAAGCAACGTATATTACACATCAATAAAGACGTCGTATTTCATGAAGAACGTCATCCTTCGTCCATTTGAGCTTCTGAGGGTAGTGCCATCAAACGGCATTGCCGAGATAATTATGGCTTTGGCTATCAAGGGCACTACTAGTAGTAGGAACCAAAATGCTGGATTATGAAAACAAGCCCGAACGCCTTTCCATCCTCGATGCATTACATATGAAATAAGAAAACCTTCAGTTAATCTCCAGTGCAAGGGATTATTCATGGTGCCAACATAAAACACCCAGGGGACCATCGCACGCCCCTGAGAATCGTCAAGACGATTCCTCCTTCCTGGCATGCTGATTAGATATCGTTAATACAATGTTTGTCTTCATTCCAGCCAAGTCAGCACCAATTCCTACCTTTCTACCATTCCGGGTAATTTGAGTTCCAGCTCTCAGAATGACTAACCAAAGCTTGTCTCAAAATTTTAAAAATGCCACCTTTTATTACATTTACAGTCATTCTCTGCTGACGAAGGAACTGCAGACAGTTTAGAATATTCGATGCTATTATACTGCTTCCCAGTAATCATTAGTATCCATTATTGAAATGTAATTTGCTATTCATCTACTATATGTATATATATATAATATATATATATATATATATATATATATATATATATATATATATATATATATATATGTATATATACATCAGATATTAAGCTAAAAATATTGTTTAATACCCAGTTCACTATACCATGGGAGTAAATTACTCTCAAGGGGAATTAGAAGTGACAAGAGCTTAGTCACCAGTGGCATTCGAACCTCTGCTTAGTTCAGAAACAACGATAGACAGTGATTTTGACCACTGAGCCATCAAGGGAGGTATGAGAGAGGTATAAGTTGATGTCAGCTCTGCTGTACATATGCCTGTCGAATTTAGGTTTGGTACTTGAAATCGATATCAACCCACCTTCACCATGATAGCTGATTGGTAAGTTTGTCCACCATGATAGTTGACTGGTAAGTTTGTAACACTTTGCTACTTTTGAATTTTTGTCACATACATCGTGACATTTTATATTCACAAATATTGAGTCACAAATATCGTTTATTATCCAAGTTACTGTGTCTCGGGAATAACTTACACCCAGGGAGAATTATAATTGATAAGTGCTTGGTTACCAGTGAGATTCAAACAATGCCTGGTTTAGGAACAATGATAAACAGTGACTTTGACTACTGAACATCAAGATACGTGTAAGTTGATATCGACTGGGCTGTGCATATGCTTGGCAAATTTAGGTTTTGAACTTAGAATCGATATTAGTCGACATCCACCATGATAGCTGATAGGTAAGTTGGTAACACTTGGCTAATTATGAATTCCTCTCACATACACCATGGCATTTTTTGTATTCACTAGGCAGTGGTTCGAATCCCATTGGTGATGAAGCAATTATCAATTATAATTCCTCTTCAGTGCAAGTTCTTCCCAAGGTATAGTGAATTAGACATTAAACTATATTAGTGGCTTAATATTTGTGAGTATAGAAAATGCCATGGTGTATGTGACATAAATTCATAACAAGCCAAATGTTACAAACTTACCAATAAATCATCATGGTGGAGGTGGGTTGATATTGATTCTTAAGTACATAACCTGAATTCGATGTGCATATATTCAGAGGACTCGATATCAACTTTTACCTCTCTTGATGGCTCAGTGGTCAAAGCCACGGGTTATTGCCATTATTTGTATATATATATATATATACATATATATAAATATATATATATATATATATATATATATATATATATTTATTTATATATATATTTATATGTATGTATATATGTATGTATATAGCGTATGTGTGTTCTCTCATTTGAATATATATATATATATATATATATATATATATATATATATATATATATATATATATATATATATATATATATATATATATATATATATATATATATATATATATATATAAATATACATATATATATATATAAATAAATATATATGCATATATATATATATATATATATATACATATATACACATATAAATAAAAGCTGATATAATAATGATAAATAAAATAAAAATTTTCCTAAAAACAGTTCATTCATGAATAGCAGGAGTAATCTTTAAAAATATGTAAACCATTAATTAAGAATTCTTTGGCCTTTCTTCTGTTATGGTAAATTGATGTCGTGAGCGAAGAACAAGGACATCCGTGCGAGTACATTATTACTCTAATGGCGAATACGTCGATGAAATTATTCCATCTTTTACCGTTCAGCGAGGTAATCGGAGGACAGCCAACTAAGTTATGAACTTTTGACTGACAGACACCGATAATCGTATTCCATATTTCATAATGGCGGTCTTTTCACTAAGAGTGAAAACCGATGCTGAACTGGAGAGAAAGCAATGTGCCATTATTGCATATTGTGCAGAATTTTCCACTTGTATACGTTCTGCAGGCAAGGTTTTAAAAACGCATTCGGAACTGCGGGCGAAACTGGAAATGAGAACTGTCCTCCTCCTAGTCTTCCCCAACTGAGTCAAAATCTTCCACCTCCTCCTCCACTTTGTCCTCCACCTCCCATCTCCTCAACCTCTGTGTTTCTGGGCAGGCGAGTTTTGGGTAACAATATAACCATGGATCAAGGGTCAGCCTGCCAGTATGACCACAAAAATGTAAATACTGCCAGTTGATTATAGAGTCAGTCCCCAACAAAGGTCCAAATTACTACTTCCAGCGCCAAGAAGTGGCGCCTCGACATCTCTGCGGCTGGAAAACTGGAAAGGGAGACGCGACAGATAGCTGTGGCCCAACGCGACCTCCCTCCTCTTGCTGGAAAGAATCGCTTGAATCTTGTAAGGAGAGACACACGAGGAGGGGGCTAGTTATGGCCAGGGGTCAAGTAATAAATTTTTAAGTAAAATATTCCTGTGGAATAATGGCAAGAGTAATCATATTTGAAGAAAATGTATGAGATCAGAGTTTACAGTGTCTCCAAAAATCGTCTGTAATATTTAAGATTTTCTTTTAACTGCTTTCTTTGCTAGCAGTGCGGTATTGCGTTTAGGGTAAAAGACATTCTTTTAACAATTTCAGCACTATTGCATGAAAAGTGCCGCTACTGTTGCTACGTCCAGTAATAAACATCATCATCATCATCAAGTAGTTTAATTAATACACTTTCGTACCTAGTACTATATTTCATTTTATATTTGTATTCAGAAGCAAGTAATGTTTATTTGGTTTTCTAAAATTGTACCAAGGGACCATTGTTTTACAGATTTTTGTCATATGATTTAGCAAATTAAAGTGAGTATTAGTTATTTGCTGGGCCTTGGAAAGTGTAAGGTGCAGACCAGGGCGATATATTTGAGACCTTGAAGTCTACGGATGAATTTCAATAACCTTTCAATATTAAGGAGATAATGCAAATTTCTGAATTTTAATCATTCTCATGTTAACGCTGACCTTACGACATCCTGAATTTTTAAAGAAATAGTCGTCAGGCTCATTTGTATGAGTTTTCCTGGAATAATAAAGGCAATCTTAACAGTTCCCTCTCATATGTCACATGAAATCGCGTTACTGTGAACCAAGGCTGTGTTTAGCTGAGGAAACATGGACGTTAATGTTTCACTTTCGTTTTATTTTGTCTTTACAGGGTAAAGACTTCACCTAACTCCGTTCTTCCGTTACATGAGAGTTTTTAAAATATTCGCACGTACTAGAACATATGTCTGTAGGTAACGGGCAATATTAGCCAGTATTTGTGATGAATATAAGATAGATTTATCTCCAGTTTAGCCATTGTGTCTCTGATGTCAAAGACATTTGTTAAAATGATTTGGTGAAGCTTTTAATTACTGAAGCTCCAAACGTTGAACTGGCAGTATGGACTCTTGGCTGGGTTACGGCAGTTCACACGAGCCAGTTGCAATTGGCTCTTCTGAAAATATAGTAGTACGGTTATATGACCCTCACCAGTCATTTCCAGTATTATTTATCTCTTGTATGGCCACAGCCAGGTGTTTACATCATTTTATCAGAAATGAAGTTCACTTAACGGTTTTCATTTTTATGTGGCTCTTGTACGGCGTTTCGCCTATTTTAACCAGGATACTCTCTCTCTCTCTCTCTCTCTCTCTCTCTCTCTCTGTATATTTATATATATATATATATATATATATATATATATATATATATTTATAATATATATATATTATAATATATATATATATATATATATATATATATATATATATATATATATATATATATATATATATATATACTGTATATATAATCAGCTGTTGTTTTAAGAAAAATTTCTGACGTGTGATGTAGTTATGGAATTTATTTTACAATTCATACATAAGCTTATGTCTAAATGTGAAGTTTTTATGTGGCACTAGTCGGGATAAACAGTTTGGGATTCAACAGCAACGTTATTAGCATAACCGTGTTTGAGGAGGTTATTCTGGGTATTCGCATATTTGCTATACTAACACTGGTGCCTTTGCCTTGCTTGCGTTTTCTGTGCTCGCTTAATAATTCATATCCACAGCTCATTTATGGCGGCCCTTAGCCCACAAACCCTTCCCACTCGCTTCTTGAACCTAACCTTTTTTTAAGGAACGCCATTGACAGCCTGAAATGAGCCGGGAGGGAGAGCATTACTGGAAGAGGCTTATGGATAAGGAGATTGTGATTTAAAGAAAAATATTCGTCCTTCGCTTCAAAAGGAACAGTTAACGATCAGCCGCTTCCTTTGATGTCGGAGGTCCTGTCTCTCGCGAGAGGAAATGGACTCCTGCTGGCCAAGAGAACCCCCTCCCATATCCGATCCCTGCCCTCTTCCCCCCCTCCCCCGTAATCCACAACTCCCATTAGGTGCACTTGTTGAGTTATACTACTTTCAGTTAATGGGGAAGGACGTGGTGATATTTCTCTCTCTCTCTCTCTCTCTCTCTCTCTCTCTCTCTCTCTCTCTCTCTCTCTCTGTTGATAACTAAGGTTAGCTGCTTGCCAGATGATAAACTCACCTTTTATGGCTGAAGGTTAATCGTCTCAAAATCATAAATATTCTTGTAACAACGGTTGGTGATCTGCTTGCAAATAATAAAACTTATTAATTGTCGAAAAGTAAATACTTGCGCGTGATATACTACGTGTTAATTGCTGAAGTGAACTTTTTGTGACTGACAAACCAAAAGTTTATAAATTGGGAGTGACTGTGCTAATGATTAAGCTGTTTCCAGGCGACAGGCTCTGCTGATAGCTGAGGTGTACGAGTATGTTTCAAGTAATCCATTTTGTTGGTAGTTGTGGGTTATTTTGTTGGTAGCTGTAGGTTGCCAGTGCTGCCGGTGGAAAGCCCTGTGCTGGAATTGGGATTTCTTTTCTTTCTTCATTTGCGTTAGGAGCTGAAGACAAATGGAAGCATATGTTGTTACCCATTTATCATTTACACATGATAAACTCATTATATTCGAAGGCTGGGTCCTTGCAAATTATCAACATAATTGCAACAAATAAGGATTGGCTGCATGTTTGCAAATGATAAGCCATGTAATTGGTAAATATCAGTTAATTATACAGTTATATTTATTTGAGCTTATTGAAGAATTTCAGCCAAGTATCCCTCTAACAAGTACGGTACATTTCAAGGTCAAAAGCAAAATATTCTGAAATGATATTGACAGAGCACTTCAAGGTCATCTATAAATCCTTAGAAAACTTTTGCATTTGTATGGTTGAAGAACAGCTTTCCCTTTTGTGTTGCAGAATATTTAATAGGTCAAGTAACAAAGTTGGAAGCGACCTCTCTCTCTCTCTCTCTCTCTCTCTCTCTCTCTCTCTCTCTCTCTCTCTCTCTCTCTCTCTCTCTCTCTCTCTCAGTATGAATTTTAGAGAACGATAACCCAGAAATTATGAATTCCCTGCTGTACAAGAAAGGTATTGCAAAAACAACCCCACAATCGAAAAGTTCCGACCGGAGTTTTTTTTTTTTCATATCCGAATGCCCATTTCCGAATACTTTTTTTTTTTATTAAACAGTGTTTCTTTCTTTAAATCTGTTCTAGAATTCGGGAAACACGTTTTTTGCTGTAGTTTTTTTCTGTTCATTAAGACAAGCGCACTCTTTGATGGGAAAACAAAAAGTTCGACGTGATCACCAGGATACGTTCTTTAAGAATAGCACCTGCCAGACTTTGGCGGCTGATGACCTCGGACTAAAAACTGAGAGAGAGAGAGAGAGAGAGAGAGAGAGAGAGAGAGAGAGAGAGAGGCATATAAATGATAATAATGTGAAAGATTAACTAGATTGTATTAATCGCTGTGTCGACGTGCTTTTGGTCCAAAAACTATTAGAATATTATATTGAGTATTGTTATCCTTAGGTTAGTGTGTCCTTTCCTAGTATTGAAGCGCTAAATCCTAATCAGAATCCTTTTTCAGTATCTTCCACAGAATCTGGGGAAATGGAATAATTGTATCAGATTCAGCTTTATTCGATTTGAGTTGCTCTTTGAAAATTTTGCGAAATAAATGTAGTATAATTTTTCGTGGATATTTTTCATGGACATAACCATAACCTCTTTAACTGCTGTTATCCTTGTATGAAGCGTCGACTATTTGCATGCTGTATACTCGAATCTGGCAGATTCTCTCTCTCTCTCTCTCTCTCTCTCTCTCTCTCTCTCAGCGCACGGTAAGTGCAATCTGTCTACGTCATGTTTTCCCTCGTCAGCCATTTTGGTAATGACTTCAAATGGCAGGCCTTCTCTCTCCTGAAACGAGCGGACCTGAACCACCCCGTTCTCTTACATAATTCCACTATTGATAAACGCTAGCATGAGCATAAAAGAACTCTCAGGGATGATATTTATCCCCTCGGAAAATCCGTGTTGGAATAGCGAGAAAGGCCACCAAACAAAAGGAAAACGAAAGATCTTCAGAGAACTGCGAAATAGCGTCAGTGGTTCGGCGTGAGTGGGTTAGGGATGACTAAGTCCTTGCTTATCTGGAGGAGTCTTGTTTCTCGTTGTGTCCGGCATTATTACAGGTTACCTCGTTAAGCATAATTCATGCTTGCTTTGTAATGATATATGGTCGTCTTGAACTTCTCCGAGAACTCGAGTGATTATCATTTTTATTTCATTTTTTAACCTGTTGGGACTGATTCCATAACTCTGCTGTTCATACCACAGGAACTCCCGTTGTTTTTTTGCAGATGGACGTCTGTGATCTTGCATTTATTAAACAATAGCATTTTTTTGGTATTTATAACTCTAAATTGGCTGCGAATTTCTGTAGATAACTTAAATTTATTTATTTTGAAAGCTTTGAATGAAATATGCTGTGATATATCTTCATTTATATTCATTTATTAATGTAGTTTCAAGAGTGGATACGTACTCTACCAGCATTTTGGCAGCACAAAGATGCCATATTAATTTTCATTCAAATTAGCTCTATGCTTGTTCTGTTTTCTTGAACATGTACAAACACTAGCTGTTGGCGACATGCAGATCGCTCGATTCAGTTTGACAGATGTCGATGAGTCAGAAGTTGCGGATGCTGTGCTTTCACTTCCATAATATCATATGAACTCGTTTCCGTAGTTTTGTTTTAACCTGTCCTTAGGTATCAAATTTGCATACTTGTCTTAGACGACACATCACTTAATTTTCTGTCGCTGTCTTCTTTTTTTTTCTATATTAAGCAAGTCGTCCTTTAACTCTCTTGAGTTAACTGCTTTCCTACAAATTTCTCTCTCTCTCTCTCTCTCTCTCTCTCTCTCTCTCTCTCTCTCTCTCTCTCTCTCTCTCTCTCTCTCTCTCTCACACACACACACAAAATTATTTAATAAAATCAGAGTCCACAATAAAATCTTCCTATATCTTTTACATCATGCCGACATCTTCCGACCGAATTTCTTATTCAGTTCATAACGAATTTTAAGAAAAAATTATTATTTTTTAATATCAGAATTTTAAGAGAACATTTTCTCTTTTTATATTAGGGCAACTCATTGATTGATATGTTATATACTGGCATTGTCCTCCTCATTTCAGAATTCAAATTCTAAGCCCCCGTAAAGCCTTGATGTTTGACTTTAGTGTGAATCTAAAGTAGTGAGAGTGAAAGATAGCGGTTCTGGTAGTCCGAATCCGTTTCTGTCTTTGAATGGAGTGTGTGTGTGGGGGCGGGGGTGTGGGGGGGTTATTGTACCAAGTGATTCAAATGCAAAATGAGGTGATGGTGTTGTTGGTAGGTGTGGAATTCTTGGAGTATATGGCAGTAAATCTTGTGGAAATTGCTTGTGAAGGAGCTTGATTTTTGGAAATACATGGTTCTCCAAGAAAGTTAAGCGTTAAGCACACTTGGAAAAGAGAAAATAGTAAGGATAAGAGTTGGTTAGATTGCGTGTTAGTACAGAATAGATGGGAGTGGAAGTTGATTTGTGAAATAGTGAGAAGAGTGAGAGG
>NC_089790.1:35365443-35520443 GCF_040412425.1 Macrobrachium rosenbergii
CTGGGACCATTGGAACAAAATGGTATTTTTCTTATAGTTTCGTAATATATATATATATATATATATATATATATATATATATATATATATATATATATATATATATATATATATATATATATATATATATATATATAGATGCCAAATTAAGGGTTTAAAAGCCTCCATGAGCAGAAAAGGTAAGGGACGGGCCATTGCGCTGTCGCAGTGTCCTAGAGACTGGATATTGACACATGAACACCGCCCAAGCCCATTCCCACCCAGGTTAGGACGAGGAGGAACCAGGCCGTGGCTGCTGATGACTCAGCAAGTAGACTTGCTCCCCTCCCCTCTATTTCGTTCAGAAACGCTAATGAAATAAAAACTAGCATAAGAAAAGTTTCAGACGATGAATGTACGTGTCTTAGCAACAACATTCCTAAAAATTGTGCCCACCATTAAGTGTTATTTTATTCAGAATTCCCTTACATCTCTGTTTTTGTGTTGTTGAGACCTTCAGAATTGGTGTCATTTTGCTTTGTAATTTCATGTTCATATTTTGCTATTCTTCTCATCTGGCTCAGGAGCGCTCTTTCATGATCTCTCCATTTATCTTTTAAAATGGTCCATTTGCATTTGCTACATAATAAAGCATTTCATTATTTTTACCTTTAAAAAGTTATACAGCTCACTCAAGTTCTTTTTACTTTATTCAAAGAAACATCGAGGTGAAATATTTATCCAAAATGCTACTGTTTATTACAGCAAAGAAATACGCGTGATTTTCGTATTACTGTATTTCAATTATAAGAATATTTTGCATGATGCTAAAGTTTGTTTTTATTGAAAATATAGCTTTGTTCACATCAGTTATCGCACTTCTGTCTCAACGGAATGGATATTAATAGACTGCTTCCTGATCGTTCTAAAATCGGTATTTACTTTAGTGAGGTCAAACGTAACTTGATTCCAAAATTATTTCCGTAAAATGGTACTTTTTCATTGACTGTATTGTAAATAGTCTAACAAAACACATTTTAATAAATGTTCTGTTTGAATTAGTAATATCTATGTTAACAGTGTAACCGGCAATTAAATGCAATGCAAATTGATAAACTTCTGCTTGTTAATTGTGATATTTATAGCAGATACATTGCAGCCATAGCAGCACAGTGTATTTCACTTTACGTCAGTAAAATATATTGCGAAAGATTCATTGAATCACATAATACTAAACCATGTTCAACTTTGTGTTGTTTGTGGTAGGCGTATTGTACCATTTTACTCAACAAATTTTGCGAGACCCTAAAACACGAATTTCTGTGCGAGACTCCCGGCACCCAAAGAAATCTCAGTCGAAGAGACAAACAGACAGAGCGGTCATGAGCGCCTGACAGGTAATTGCCATGCTGTAGAAGGGAGATATGGCTAAATAGACAACCGTAGCACTGTATGGACAATGACGATGATGGCGTATTGTTACGCACCCAAAGGGATGAGATAAATATCACGTTTTCGGAGGTGTTTTTGTTTGGCAAACACGTGACGTACCTTTGGTATGCTGGCCTTGTTTGAGCTGGATCATAGGAGAGTTTTATAATGGGCAGCTTTTATACGTTGCCGAGGTAAAGAATTTGTTTTTTCCAACAGTAATATTAATGAGAAGTAGAAGGGGGCCGATGAAGACTTTACACATAATAATGATTTTACCAGGAATATTTGCCTCAGCTTACCATAAATTTGGTCATTCTTTCTAGATCAGTATAAGGTATCGTGTTTATAATTCTTGTCATTTTAAGGTTTACGTTGAGATAGGAAAAGTAATTTGTCACTGTAGATTATTTCAGCTCTGAAACTAAAGATTTTCTCTGCAGAAGAAGAGTCGTTTAATTTTAGAGTCCTTTCCCCGCGTCCTTTTCACATTTACGCTGAAAGTCAGTAACCCTTCGATTACAAGGTTCCGCACTGCTTCCAAACCGTTGGCACTTTGCTCCTGTTTTCCTCATCCTTGATTTACAGTCTTTCTCATTCAGTAGGCGGTTTGTCGCTTCTTTAGTGTTAAGCGCTATTGTTTTTTCTCTTCCCTTCTTTTCCTGGTTTATGCTAAGCCTGTGATTGATAAATTGATGGATTGCGAATTATCTGCGTGACACTGACGCCGAACCAAACCAGGCCTGGGAGAGATGATTCATAAGAATGCTTGTCCCATCAGCCTCATTATGGAAGAAATTACAGTGGATGATACCGACTGGAAATCCATCTTTGATAATCCTTCCTTTTGGTTGGGGGGGGTGGGCTATTACGATTTATTCGCTCCGAACCACCTGTTTATACTTTGCACGATGCAGACAACAGGCCTTTGGTTGGATGTCCCTGGGTGGTCCCAGACGTTGAACGTAATGCGCATAGCTCCGTCTCAGGAAGCAGGTTTTAGGAGATTCAGAATTGCAAAAACGTGACTCCATCAGAGTCAGGTTATTCTCCAGAAAATGTAGCTGGATACGAATGATATTTTTTTTAATGTATTCGGAAATTAAGGTCATGAATTTGTCATTTCATAAGTTAATTTTATTTTTACTTTGAATGGTCCAGGTTACGTGATATTTACGGTCGAAGTGACTCGTTGCCCCATGGGACTGGTTATATCGAATTTCCTTCCTACGAAACTATTCATACGTTTGATAAAAATCAGATTTATTTTCAGAAATATAGTGGTTCAGATTTCAGTAAGTTTGAAATCTAAAAGCCGAGATTTCTTTACTGTTGTTGCATTTATCACCTGCAAAGCCATCTTCGTAAAATGTTGTAATGTTAGCAGACTTAAACGTTTTCCATCCAACGACAGTCTCCAGTGGAATCCGTAGAATAGCTTCCCCTAAATTACAATTTAAAAAAGTAGTTTTTACTAGCAGCGGTAATGGAATCCCACTTCCATTGTCGTTGTGGAGTGGAACACAGGTGATCTCTATGGTGCTCGACCCAGATGGTTATCACATTTCACCTGGAGTAATATTCAGGTCTAACTGCCCCAGATGACAACTGTTATTGCTCTTCTGTCGTAAAATGTGAAATGACGCCAAGTGAAGCATTTTCTGGATTATATCCTCAGAGGATTGAAAAAAGTTGTAAAAATAATGACCCGTTTTTACTGCCATTGTCGTGCGGTAGGTTAGCGGTGTGACGCCGTTCCATATACATACTTTTTCGTCTTCGTCTTTTGGATGAGAACGAAAAATGACTTAGGGTTATATTCTACTAAAGGTTGAGTGTTTCTTTCAGAAGCTCGATTCAGGATACCATCATGCAAAGAAAGAAAGAAGCGGTGCATCTCTATAACTGCAGAGCAGCTATATTGTAGTCTGTAAAGTGGATGAGTACAGGAATTTTAATTCCCTGTTGTGTCTTCGTGTGAGGTATCGTAGAAGTCGATTGTGCTTATGATAGAAGTTTCATAAAACGATAAGAATAGATATATTGCACTTTTCATATCGATCCATTGAACATCTCGATCGTTCTCTATAAATGCTTTCTTATCATGATAATGACGATGTCGGAGAGCCCGTAAAATTTTAGATAGACGTACACCAAACGTTCGTGCGTAGCCATAAGTCGTATCGGAACACGTTACGTGCATGTGTTTCTATGTGTATGCACAGTTGATGCAATTTAGGTATCGTGCATCTCTCTCTCTCTCTCTCTCTCTCTCTCTCTCTCTCTCTCTCTCTCTCTCTCTCTCTCTCTCTCATTACTTAAGATCTGCTAAGAGACCGGAAGGCTGTTCCCTTCTGACGTCACCGTCTCCAAAGGCTTATGGTGAAAAAGAAAAAATGGAAATATCAGTTTTACCAAGATTTCAGTGGAATCATTCTCAGCTCATGTAACGGACTCCTTTCGTGAACACAACACGTTATAAAGCAAAACCTTCCCACGATTAAAGGTGGGATTGCAGATAGAGTTCTCATGAAAATAAAATATGTGCAAATAACATGGTCACGTATATTATTGCCGTATCTTAGATGAAGAATTGTAATTAGATTAAATGTTGTTGATAGATTTATTGTCTAAATGATCCTTTTCGTATGCTCTTCTGTGATACCTAATGTGCTGTAAGTGATGTCATGCTGAGATTGAGCTATTAAGGTTAGAACATATTAAACAGCTTACCCATATAATTTACTGTTCTTCTTTTATTTACCTAAGACGGATAAAACAGGAATTGTTTTCCTCACTTCAGTGCTTACGTATTAGCGTCACGGCACTTGTTTCTTACGTCACACTAATTATCCTTACAGTGAAGAGACCAGGAATGACACGATGAATGTTGATGAACCTTATCCTTTAAGCAATGACAAACTGTCTTTTGAAATGAGGCACGCTGAATGATAACAGGAAACCAGAGGAAACCTGGGCGTTTCCCACCCTAATGGCAGTTAGCCTGGAGGACTGATCTAACCGGTTGACTCTCAAGTTCTTGGCTGACTGTATCTATGGACCTACTAAACCTGATTTTCACAATGAAAGAGTTCAAGCTTAAGTTCAGTATTCGTAGGTATATACTCTCAGCAGGATTGCAAAGAATATCACACGGTCTACCCTTCCTATTTGTTTGCTACTCAGTAGGCTGTGTTAATTTGATTAGTTCTTTTGCCAAACTTTATCCGCTGTTAGACTTCGAAATGGTCCAGGTTTGATTGCATTGCAGACGTGGACGTAAGATTAGCTATTTCTAAAATTATTAATTCAGTATCTTGTATTTTTTTAACAGGTTTGAGCTAAAATAATGCAAAGTGGTTTTTTTTTTTCAAAAAACTGTAATCAGATGTTGAACATAAGACAAATTTAATGTTCGTGTGTCATGGTTTGAGAATAATTTCTTTTCTTTAAAGGGAAATTTTGAAAGGAGTTTCCGAAACTTAAAATTCTTTTTTCACTTTCAGAGATGGTGGCTTTTACTTGACAAACAAATGTACCAATTTTTTCTTAATGAAACTGAATTAAATTTTTTTTACTGCAATGGTATATCAGATCTTGTCACATTTTATCTCAGTTTACCTATTAATTTTCTTTAATGAAAAGATGAAACTAAATACTGAATATTTTCTTTCCAGTCAAGAGTACAGTAGCCTGTGGAATCCCACGTCCCTGAGACATCAGAGTGACCTGGGAACGGGAGGCATCACCCATCATCTAGAAGTCTTCGGGCCAGCGGGTGTGAACAATGATAAGCCACATTACAAGAGGTGTCATAACAAGATAAGAGGCATTACACGAAGCGTCCATTTGGCCCAAGATGCTATCGTCAGCCAGTATCCGTCTCGACCTTATGAGGTATTCTGTTCTTGTCGCTCATGTCAGTGGGGGGTAAACCACCACATCGTCTTTAAAGGTTGACTGGTGTTGATCTGTGATGGGAATTTGTTCCTTATGCGAAATGGGTTTATCATTAGAAATCACTTCATTCTGTTTCATATTGGCAATTTATTTCAGATTTATTTACTCAAAGGATCATGATAAAGCGTTAGAGTGGAGCTTCCTTGGTGCAGTGCACTAGTTGATGCAGAGGTTTCTGTTAAAAAAAAATATTAATTTAAACATACGTTTTTCTAATCGCGTTTAAAGATAAAGAATTAAAGTAAATAAATTATATTGCCTAAGAAAAAAATATTTTATTATTAAAAAGCAGCCCTGCTTGTCAGTATTAAAATTTAAGGCTACGAAAAACAATCACTTTCTTTAAAGATGAGGTTAAAACCTTTGCATGATGTTTGAAATACTAGTTCATTCTCTCAGACGAGGAAGACAGAAATCCTCGTAAAAATGATGGGATGTAAGTTTATTTTTAGCCATTTACCAAGATTTCCACATGAGAAAAGTGTCCTTTATATAAATTTACCAACTTTATTTGCTGTGAATGTTGTAACATTTTTATAGTTTAAGACTTCTTACATTCTTGATATCAGACCAGTCTTTATTAATTGTCTTCACCTCCTCAGATATATGGTTTCTAGAAGTGCAGGTACAGAAGCTTAGTTATGATGTCAAGATGTGTTTGGAGATTTCTCAGTAGGCTACAATATCGAATTTATCCAGATGGTTACTATCGTGGGATTTCACTTCCCATTAACGAGATGAATTTGGCTATTTTTCGGGAAAAATTAAATTAACAAAGAGTTAGGCTCGCTAGTAGGAAACTTAAGGTAAAACGTGACAGATTATATGATTTCTATTACGCTTAGAAAAAAGAAGTGAGCAAAGCTAAGCTGAAGGGAGAGGGAGGTAGAGGAAGGAAAGTTTAGCTGATTGTGGTTCATTGTGACTTGATGAAATTGACTTAAAGATGTGGAAGTTAGAGTCATGGATTCATGGGTTTAATCATGACTCGGCATTTCCTCAGATGCCAACAGTATATTGTGTGTGCGCGTTTGCGTGGACTTTTTCGGTTTCAATATGTTGATTATATCCTATAGATTCCTTTGAATTTTAACCATCCATAAACACTAGGTAGAGCTTTTTATTAGAGTATGTAAGGTATTTTTTAATGGAAAGCTGTTGGAATGCCAGGCGGTGTGTTTTACCACTATGAGGAAACCTCCAGGTTTGTGTTAATTTATGGCATTTTTATTTCAACATTTTTTATTTCATTCTCTGAATGATAATTGTTCAGATCGAGCTTCCTGTTATGACTGTTATTATGACTTATCACCTGTAGTTGTAGTTCAATACAGTAATTATAGCAGCAATAACATTAGTTATGAAGGCAAAACCAACTTTGATATTCGTGGGTCTCGCTCATCCCGGCACTTAATTCAAATCTCAGAAATAATTTTTAACATTTAACGTTAATTGATTACTCAGAAAAAAGTGAGGTTCCTGTATTTTTTCGGGAGAAGAGAGAGAGAGAGAGAGAGAGAGAGAGAGAGAGAGAGAGAGAGAGAGAGAGAGAGAGAGAGAGTACAATATATGCTACAATCAAAATTGAGAGAGAGGTTTTCAAGGCATTTTCCCTAAGATCATTCACGGACAATCTTAACGCACGCATTACGCGAGTCTCCTTTAGCACTGCAGTAGTAATTTATCGTCTCTAAACAGTCATCACATATAAAAAATGCAAACATCAGTGTCAGTTCGAGTAACAGAGCTTGTTATGCTTCTTGGAGATTTAACAGCAGTAAATAACAAAGAGGGTAGAAATATCGGATAGAGATCAAATATGCTTGTAAATATAGTTAAATACCCGAACCGTTGGAAAAACAAAATGTTGGTTATCAAAATCAAACAATTTAGGTCATATTAGTGCTAAATAATGATGGGTGAACGAAAAATCTCTATCAGAGGCGAGTCCTAAACACGCTTCGGAAGATAAGTCACTGACCTCTATGCTTCACGCTCTGTGATTCAGATTCTCCCCAAAAAAATTATTTAAGATACAATAAAATGATAGAAATAAAAAGAGAGGAAAAAAAGAACTTAGGGCCCGTTCGTGCTGGTGTCTTTGTTCTCTGAGTGTGTGTGTGTGTGTGTGTGATCCCACTCTGCATTTTTTCTCTTTGTTTCAAGTAAAGTATCTTCAAGAAATTGAAATGTTGAATTTTATCACCAAACTGAAACAGCATATCACTTAAGTGTTTCTTTAGAGTTTGATAATGTCCTTATGGAAATGAAAGATTTATGACTTACGAGAATGATTTGTTTTCCTTGAAAGAATTTGGTTCTGCTAATTCCAGTCGTTGTCGTTTCCGATTCTTCGTTAAACCGAACCTGAGTTCATCATTAGTCGGTTTTGTGTTGTAAGCCCCGATCTTTAATTAAGCCACGTAATTGTCATCACTGCTATTCAAACTATCTCTCTCCCCCACTCTCTTCTTATTTGTACAATAATTACTGGAGCTGATAATGTTCAGTTGTATTTTTGCAGTCATTTGAATCAAACTTTCAACACTTGGTACTTTCTTGATGTTTAATAACATTCTTACCGTTTAATTCAAATCTCGGAAACGATGCGGTCGCAACATAATGTATTTTCTTAACCCCACCAAAACGAGCAGCATTAATTCCTAAATATTTCCACCGGTATTCACTCTTACTCAAGTGAGCAATATGGGATGATATCAGTTGAACTGGAAAGGAATTCTTTTTCATCTTCGCAAATGATCAGCCAACCAAGAAGGTTCATTACGGAGCTGTCTTGTAAAACCTCTCAAAGGCCTTTCGCCATTCCTGCCTTTGCCGCCGTCTACCTTCTTCTAAGCCTGCTAGTATTTTTATTATTATCTGGCAAAAACATTCACTATCAGTGCAGAAATGTGGTTGATTATGTTTATTTTGTGAACAAAATTAGTTTCATCATTCCAACACTCGCTGATGACCAGTTACTTATGTGTGTATATATTTACGAATAAATTAACACATGCCACTTGCGCTGACGCGTAGAATGTTAAAAAGAAATTTCTATATTTAAAAATTCATCCGGTGGTTGAATTATATCTTTAATATACAAAGTTAAATTCATCCTTTAACTCCACGTTACGGTCTCTGTTGATCGGCATATAAGTACCGTCGCGTTATATATATATATTTTTTCATATATCAGCCATTTTGACCTAACAGCAGGTAAGAAAACACATGTAAGAAAAATGAATTTCCTTTGCGAGGACACTTCAGATAACGAATAAGACAAAGATACACGGGGTGTGAGGTGAAAGAACTTGATATTCAAGGCATTGGACTTCTTTCTTTGCAGGCTTCTCAAAGTAGCATATGAACAGTGAGATGAATGTATCTGTACACGCAAGACCTTTCTTTTGACAATTTTTGGCATAGCTGACTGCAATCTATACTGTTGCATACATACATTCATTCTCAAAATCAAATGAAGTGATCAATGTTTATCCACTGACTGTAAAAATCTTACGAGACTTGGAACGATATTTTTGGCAACACATTTCATCACTAGCACTGTTGTATAACGAACGATTTATACCAACTTTGTAGATGCGAAATTCAACTCTCTCTCTCTCTTCCTCAACATAGACTTGGTAATAAATTTCCCTTCTCGAATCAGAACGGCAGAGCAAGCAAACAACCTTTGATCTCATTCTTTTCCTATTTGTGTACTTTCATATCCTGCAGTCCAACTCCGATCCTTGTATCCCGCGTGTAGACGTCCTGAGCTCTCTGCTGTTGTGGGCATATCAAGGGGCGTTCGGGCGTCCCGACGGGTAGCCCGTGTGAGATCTGGAGAATAGCCGTCACTAAGAAAGCACTTTACATAAGTGCTGAGCCTCATTACCCTCTCAACATGACATAAAACATCGTCTCAACCTCAGCAAAACCTCTGTTATGAGAGGTATTATGGCCAGTGCTACTCCAGTACAGGGTATTTTACTTCAAGCTCAGCGGGCCCCCAACAGACACTAAAAACTCACCAGTATTGTACGAGGCTAATGAAATGCCAGTCGGAGGGCATGTTCTCGCTTCGACTGCTTCAAGCAAAATTGACAAAAGGAGAAGGAAGACGTGATTGAAATTGGAAGCTTATTATTATTATTACTTTTTTATTCATTTCTTCAGCTCTCGTTGGTAACAAGTTCTTGTACCTGTTCAAAGTTCCTCGAGGTAAAAACTGTGGGCGTATCTGCTCAAGACCAGAAAAACTCAAATATTTCACCTGAAGGTCATGTTTTGGATACGTCTCAGCATGGGTGATAGACGTTATCAGTTCACTGATCGTCGTGTTTATACGTTGTTGATTATTCATGAGGGTCACTTCGCACTCATTTTTCCTGACATACTCACCATTATGGATATTCATCTGCCTTTTCTGATGAGTACAACGTAACTTCTATCGCAATACTTTTCATTTACTGAACGGCGCTCCGTATGTTTGCATTTCCAGGGGAATGCTTGTGTTTTAGGTTGAAAACTGGATTTTGCGTATGAAATGCTTGATAACTGTTGGATTAATACAACGTTCGACGTTGATTGAAACTACTGTTTTTGTGTAAATTGTTTCGTTTACGATTCAAAAGCTTTCATTATAAAATTCTCAAAGCATTTTCACGTAGGCATCAGTATTTTGGCAAAGAT
Organism: Macrobrachium rosenbergii; assembly: GCF_040412425.1. Lineage (NCBI taxonomy): Eukaryota > Metazoa > Arthropoda > Malacostraca > Decapoda > Palaemonidae > Macrobrachium > Macrobrachium rosenbergii. The sequence goes on from NC_089790.1 coordinate 35,375,509, forward strand.
TTGTCACCGGAAGTTCAGATACCTTTCGGGCAAAAAAAAAACCAGTTTATATAATTCTCTTCGATATGACAGGAACTTTTTCAAAGAAAATCGTTCAATGTTTGTATATTTTCGCTATTTTATAACAAAGATCTTATATGTTGAATTCGTTATCATGCCAGTTGTACTGTCTTTACTACCGCAAAAGTTGCAATATTTTATTTATGACTGTTCGCCCTTAGCGTACCTTTCGGGCAATTTTAGGGGTTATCGTAATGTTTTTTCTTTTTATTTACTCCTTTTCATTATTTCACATAGTACACACAGTATGCATTCCATTTAATGCCAAAAAATATCTTAGTTAAAACCTTCAGTGAATAAATTCGTCGCCAGTGGGAAGTTGACCATATTTATGAGTACCGTTGGACGGCTACTTAATAGTGTTTCCTCGACGTGTTGGCTTTTGGTGCCAGATTGATATTTTTCAAATATCCACTGACTTTCTAGTGAGCAGCGATTGATTAATGTCCTTCATGTGGTCTTTATGGTTTTGGAAAATTTCATTCTCTCTCTCTCTCTCTCTCTCTCTCTCTCTCTCTCTCTCTCTCTCTCTCTATATATATATATATATATTATTTTGTTGCACATAAGGTGATGTGTTCAGTTTCAAGTGTTTTAATTCAGGATCTTTCATCTTTTTCGATGAATGCTTAGATATTTTAGATAACTTCCCTCTTTGTTGTTTTTAATTTTTTTTGCTATAGATTTTTCATAATTATTTCAACTAATTTGTAGACATAAAGATACATTCAATATTTTCAAGAGGACATCCTGTGATTCTTATGTATGAATTATGGAGCATCATTCCGGACACGAAATAAGGTATTTTATTTATTTGCCATTTACCATAGCTATTTCTTATTTAGCACTTTTTACAGTTATGTATTTCCACCTGTTATGTCCACACTCCACTTATGGAAATTGAAGAGCATAGGATCTTTTGTGATTTATTACAAAAACGTGAATTTACTCCAGATTTTAACTTCATACGAACTCCAGATAATTCATTCCTGAAGAAAGCTTGTACAATTTTTTAAGTATTTTGCGTTGTCACTTCTTTTAAAATTTAGGGCAGTTTTAACACACAATTCCGTAGATTAGCCTGAAAAACCTCTGGCACGTTAAATCTTGAAAATATTTTTACTCCCAGCATGATTGCGTTCTGTCTGCGGTCTTGAGTTACTAGGCCAAAGGACCAAAAGTCAGAATATCTGACGAATTGCAAGAGAAGTTCGGGAAGTTCTCTCAGTTTGGTAACGTTGAGGAACCATAACATGAAGATATGGACTTGCAAATTTTTGGGACTTCCTCCTCCTACCTGTCTCTATGCTAAATAAGGTCCAACGGGAGTCGTTGTTAGGTCATAAAAACAGATGAGCGTTCCAGCATTCAGTCGAACACCACTCACGAAGTATTCAAACCTAAGTCGTTTTCAAGACACTGCTGTTGAAGTGGTGGTTCTCTTAATGGAACACCAGTTCCCATTTCTTAATCTTTTCTTCATTTTCTGGTTGATAAATTGCGTTTAGAGGATATTTCAAGCGACTGCATAGTTGGTGGAAGGAGCCGGCAGACTAAACGAGTGACCAGCTGATAATTTGTGCCGTGTCCACATGCATGTACCATACGTGTAATGTATGCAAGTCTTTTGCCAAACAGGTGTAATTTCCTAGTTGAGTGGCACTAAGCGAGTGTGTTCTTGAATATGGATACTTCATCACGGCCGCTCATAAAATGTTCTGCATGTGGACTCTGCTAATAAAACGAGCATTTAACTGTCAATTGGAGAAATTAGCTTTTCAGGTATTTCTGGGAAGCTGTAGCGTGGCCGCTTTTAACGAATTTTCAGGTTTTAACGGATTCTCTTCTCAAGGTATTTTCTCTTGAGTAGGACGTTGTTTTCCTTTTTTCTTTACTTGTATTTTACTCGTCTCAGTGCTGGCTGAGGCTGACAGAACCCCAAATGAATACCAGTTCCAAGTTCTGTAATGAATTTTCATTAACCTAAAAGTGGGTTTTCGGTCCACTTATATTCTTCTTACTTTTGATATTTGTTTATGGAAGATTAAAAACAAAAAAAGTAAAGCATTCTTTAGAGTAAATAACGCCAGAAACAAAAATGCTTCATTAACCAGTTCATGCATTTTGCAATCTGTTTTTCAGCCCATGATGTTGTACTAAAGATGTAGATATTTTTATTATACTTATACATTTACTGACAATCTTTTTCATCATTGTATATGTTAAATATTTGGGTCTGGATTTCATCGAATTTTATTGAACCATTCAGTATCCAGGGTAATGTCGCTAGAAAACATGAAATGGAGAACAGTTAGAATTATTAGAAAAGATTGTTTATGGGACACCAAGACTCTATAGAAAGTTCAATAAGCAAAAATGGCAAAGTGAAATAGACTCAAAGCAAGAAGTGTTTAAGTGGAAAGACAAAGCAACACAAGTGCACAGATGTAACATACAAATCTTTCATGTTTTCCTGACTGCATACTAATCAGAATCCAAAATTTCTCTTAAATAGCCGTATAAACCTGAATTACGACCAAGAAATGAAAAAAAGAGACTATTTCTTATCGTAATTCAGTAATATGATTAATGGAAACATGGAGGCAATTGGTGTGCATAAAGTATTTGGGTGTAAATATAACAGGTGTTTGTAGGATGAATGGGCAAGAAAGGTAGCAGTTAGTGGGCAAAAAATTAGGCAAGAGACTTGGTCCTTGAAAGCAAAAGTGGGACTATATGAAGGGATTGGAGATTGTTGAGCCAACTTGCCTTTGTGGAGGTGATGTAGGGTTTTGAATATAACTGAAATGAAAAACGCTGAGTTGTGTAAAAACACCATGAAGATTGTTAGCATCGGCATCATGGAAAAAAATGAACAATATGTTGGTGAAACAATTATCAGAATGTTAGCAAGGAGCTTGATATTCAGCTCTTCGTTGGGCGAGTCGGTAGAGTTGTGGCCCGAGTTCGACTCTCCGGCCGGCTAATGAAGAGTTAGAGGAATTTATTTCTGGTGATAGAAATTCATTTCTCGCTATAATGTGGTTCGGATTCCACAATAAGCTGTAGGTCCCGTTGCTAAGTGACTAATTGGTTCTTAGCCACGTTAAATAAGTCTAATCCTTCGGGCCAGCCCTAGGAGAGCCGTTAATCAGCTCCGTGGTCTGGTAAAACTAAGGTATACTTACTTAAGCTTGATATTCAAGAAGCTTAAAAGTGAATGGTAGATGGGATGAACTCACAATGTATGTTGAGGGTTGTGATGTGCTATGGATGAGCCTTCTGTGTAGGTGCATGAAGTAGGTAATGTTGTGGAAGTTTAATTGCACTGGGGTTTCATTCATACTTCTCCAGTTCGTTGGAATTGGGCTGTGACTGTCATATTAATTTTTTTTAGGGCCACTTCGTTTAAGGGAAAAGAGTTTAGTTGAGTTTAGTTTTTGTAAAGGAATATATATATATATATATATATATATATATATATATATATATATATATATATATATATATACACACACACACACACACTCACATATGTGCGTGTTTGATGGGATAGGTAACTTAGTTGCCCTTACCCAGCCCAGGGCTGATGAAAACAATACCAAAAAAATGGGGTTCAATAAAAAAAAAAAGAGGAATAAAGACAATAAAACAAATAGCAGAATGTTTGGTTGAGCAGAATGAGGGTGGAAAATTGAGGCTCAGCAGTCTAAGCAAAGTGCCTAAGAGGAATAGTAACTCAGTATATTAGCTCAACAGAGCAGTAGCCAAAATAGTACTTACCGAAAAAGAGGCGAGGAGATGTTGCTGATATGGAGAGTATCTGGAGTAGGGAATTAACTGAGCAAATTACTTTGACTTTCGCTTCAACGATCATGTGGTCGATGCTCTCTCTCTCTCTCTCTCTCTCTCTCTCTCTCTCTCTCTCTCTCTCTCTCTCTCTCTCTCTCTCTCAAACTGGCGACAGACTAGAAACCCCTGTATTCCCGTAAATTTTGGCATTTGGCGCGAATCCATCACCGTCTTTTACTCGTTACACTGTTGCTCTCATCAAACAGTCGGTGTTTGACCAGATACCTTTTCGGGGTTAGTAAAGGCACGCGAAGCACCAAGCCGAACGTCACCCTCGGTCATCATCGACCCAAAATAAAGACCATCGCCGAGTGTGTTGCCAGATATTATGCTGGAAATGTGTGGAATTTCGTGTCGATATTCGCTAATTGACGCCAGTTTGCTTCTGGCGTTTATGTTACTAAAAGACTAGCCAGTTTATTTCCTCGGCTTTTAGTCCAAGAATTCTTTAGGGCACAGTTTTGCAACTTTCGAGGTTGTTGGATACATTCGGGTGTTTGTTTCTAATTAGCCTTTTTTTCTCTCAACAGCTTGTAGGTCTTTGAGATTATTATAGCTGTTTCATTGTCTCGTTTGGTTTGTTTAGTTGACTGTCAATACCATGTTCGAATGTATGTATATATATATATATATATATATATATATATATATATATATATATATATATATATATATATATATATATTTTATATACACACATTTATATGTATAAAAGTGAGTGTGTGTCTTCGTGCGCAGATGAGTGTGGTTGTTTTTTCTTGCTTACTATCAGAGAGAGAGAGACACACACACACACACACACAAAGAGCTTGTTTTAGTTCATGCATTTAAATGATTCATGGAAGCCGGCTTATAAAAAAGGAAACTTGTGGTCTCTCCTACATAGTTTAAAGTTTTAAGACATTTCTCAACCCTACTATCGAATTTGCTTGAATGTGTACTTTCGATTAGAACAGGTTTTACGACTTGCGTCTACTCAGAGTGTGTGTGTATGTTTGCGTGTATATGTTTGTAACTTTATTTTTTGTAACATTCATTTGGTTTAGTACTAGACAGTAAGTTGTTATCGTTATGTACAAGGCTTTCTTCCACGTTTTCCCTTCTGAAGCACGAATAGGAACAAAAAAGTTTAATTTCCTCTCACCGCAAGTCGGAGGTCAACGGTCGAAAACAAAAGTAAATGGAAGTTTGTTTGGTCTCTTGAGTTTTGGATCTATCCATTTCGGCACTGGTTCTTTAAACATTTCAGTATATATGCAGAGACTCTCTTTACTTGAGAGTATACGTCTTTCCTCTAAGTAATCCATAGGAACCAGGATAATTGGAGTATGGCTGTCAGTCCAATCAGTCCAATCACTTTTTCTTGTGCCCTGTCTGCCAGTTTCATGAGAATCAGTTATTCATGAATTTTATTTGAAAATTATGGTGAAACGGCTGGAACGGGTCGAAAAATGTAGCTGCTCTCTTATCCAGCTTATTTGGGATATAGAGATACCAGTTCCTCGACTCACTGAGAGAATACTGTTATAGAAGTTAGGAGAGTGAAGTCAAGAAAATGATAATGAGAAAAAAACACAGTGAATTGTTGACGCTTTATCACCATAAAACTATGATAAGGAATGGGTTAAGTTCTTGTGCATTATGGATTGAGAACGATGACGGGGTTCACAGAATACAAAAGTAAAAAGTAAAGAAAAATAATGTGTGAAGTGTTATTAAGAGAAGAGGTAGTTATCATTAACTAAAAGTAACTGCTAACTTACACTACCTCGAAATGTTCGTAAAACGGCTCCTCTTTGTAACTCTTTCGTTGTGGGCAAGGCTGGCATTAAGCAAGGGTACGATACGGTTGGTATTTATTCTATATGTACTGTACGATAATTTTACCAAAGTACGGTACGGTACGATTCAGGTACGGAAAATTGGGCAAAATTCCGTTCCGTACCGTACCTTAGGCTTGGATATATCACTAAACAATTACTAATGCATATTTGGCCGCTTCATTGACTGCACAAGGAGATCACTAAGGTACTTAACATTTCAGTTTGTAACATACTTTGCATGTGTGTGTGTGTTTGGAATTTGGTAATTAACATGTTTGTCTGTGTGTAATTCTTGAAATGACACGTTACAAACGTTTACAGCATCAGCCATATAATCCCATATTGTCTCATAATGATTTATTATTATTATTATTATTATTATTATTATTATTATTATTATTATTATTACGACAACTGAGAACTGAATATATACACATGTACATATAAAGTCCCTTTGCTAATTTACACCTGTTAACATTGACATTTTCGTAAAGGGGATTTTACTGATGTTGATTGAGTTTGCTTAAAGTACGATAAAAGTACGGAATTTACGGTACGTTATTTTTACCCTACTGTACGGTACGGAAAAATAATTTGAAATTACGGTACGATATTTTAGTCAGGTACGAAGTACTGAAAAACATTCCTTACCGTACCGTAGTACCAGCCTTGGTTGTGGGCGAGCAACATACTTTCCTTCCAGTTATGTTTTTGATAATTAATTGGATTTTACCTTTTGCCATTTGTAGCTGATGGGTTAATTACACCAGGTGTAACATTATAAGCAATGGAAGAAAATAACGACTTTTTCACGATGGTTGCAGAAAACCTCCATTTCTTCTGTTTTAGTTCTTTGTAAAAGACAACTATTGTGCCGCTTTGTCTGTCCGTCCGCACTTTATTCTGCCCGTACTTATTCTGTCCACCCCCAGATCTTCAAAACTACTGAGGCTAGAGGGCTGCAAATTGTTATGTTGATCATCCACCTTCCAATCATCAAACATACCAAATTGCAGCCCTCTAGCCTTAGTAGTTTTTATTCTATTTAAAGGTTAAAGTTAGCCATAATCGTGCTTCTGGCAACGATAGAGGACAGGCCTCCACCGGGCTTTAGCTGAAAGTTTCATGGGCCGCGGCTCATACAGTATTATACCGAGACCACCGAAAGATAGATCTATTTTCAGTGGTCTTGATTATACGCTGTACAGAAAACTCGACTGCGCCGAAGAAACTTCGGCGCATTTATTACTTGTTTATATTGTGAATAATTTTCACATTTTAGATGTCACACAGGAACAGCTAAGAGGTCTAAATGTGTGTTATTCTATTTAGCAATCTTGAGGACCTTCTTCAACGGTGGGGTGCAGGATCTGACACAATTTTAATGTTATACAATGTTCAGTGTCTTGTCAATTATTTTGATAGCTGGGGCAAGTTATTCAACTGGGTCAGAAACAACTAAAAAGATCATTGTATCCCTGATTATCTTTTGTAATTAAGCCTTCCGCTCATCTCCAACTGTCTCTTTCTGTCGCAGGCCAGCTGTCTCTAAAATATAACAGAGATTTGTTTACATTTAGTGACCTTTTAGCACATTTTTATCAAATAAATTTTCAATCAAAATTAAATACTGATTTTTCAAAACTCATTTACCCAAAAAATAATCATCTATTGATTTCATTCCAGCAAGAAATAAATCTGGTCACACCATGGACACTAAAAAGGGCAAAACTTCACATATTGATTCATTCTTTGAAATAGTCCAACACAGAAATGTACCATCAACATGCCATGGAACACATGGGTTTGATGTTTGGTTATAATTTATTCCAAAAATGAATGATTTTTACTCGTTTGTTTGTTTTAGTTTATCCAAATGGGTTATATCATCAGTATTTCCAGAATTAACAGCCATCTTGGCTCTTTATATTATAACAAAAGAATTCCTTCAGCACTAAGTCGACTTATTAGGTTTGAAGATAGGATCATTAAAACTCAAATAATCACCTTTTCCAAAGTATCGGGAAATTTTATACAAACGGCCTTCAAATTCAAATTTGTTGGATCCCAGCCCATGTAGGCATTGAGGGTAATGAGAAAGCAGATAAAGCTGCAAAATTGGCTAGTACAATCCCCCAACTACTATATATAGCACCCATATCAGACTGGCTAGCATCAGTTAAACCCTTAATTTATAGGGATGGGCAAAATGATTACAAATATACCCCCACAAAACAAACTAAAACAAATTAATATAGTTAAAAAATGGCATTCTTCTACCCAAAAGCAAAAGAATCAATAGGTTATTTTAACAAGACTTTATCACAGACACAATGGTCATCTGATGTCATTAGCACACAAACCCAATAATTACTGAAAGATGTAACATCCCAGTAACAATCAAACACATCTTGATTGACTGTCCCAGATGGCATCATGAATGAAAGACTTTTTACAAAATAAATCAATAAAGGATATTCTTGGTAATAACTTTTCAATTAATAATATCATTCTCTTCCTAAACAAAATTAAATTGATAAGAAATATAATTCCCCCTTTTTTTTTCTCTCTTTTTTCTCGATTGTTTTTTCTAATTTCCCCCTTTTTATTATTTATTTATTTAGTTAGCTCTTAATTTTTTGGGACTCTTTCCCCCTTTCTTTTCCCAGCCCGAGAAGAACCCTAAAAGAGTTCAGAGGTCTGGTTAAACAAATCATTTATAACTAACTCTTATACACGGTCGGTGTGATCTGTGATATTCTCGTTGACCGTTCAGTGTCTTGTGGAGGTGTTTTGATTCCTGGGCCAGTGCTTTGTGTCAAAGACTCAAAAGGCCATTGTATCCCTGATTATCTTTTGTAATTAAGCCTCCTTAATAACCTTCTTTCTGTCGTTTGGGTCGAGCGTAACAGAGGTTTGTTTGCATTTAGTGACCTTTTAGTTTTTATTTCATTTCTCTTAAATACTGATTTTTCGCCTTCCCAACAAATTTGGTCGATTTCATTCCAGCAGTTGGTGGTTACAGTACTGTTGACTTCACTGATTCATTCTTGAAATAGTACTTATTAATTACATGCACTGGGTTTGATGTTTGGTTATTTATTATTAATGATTTTTACTCGTTTGTTTGTTTTATTTATTTGTTATATTCTTTTGAATAAAAACTCTTCCTTTATACCATACAGTTTGACTAAGTCGTTATTAGGTTTGGAAGATATTTAAAACTCAATATCTATTTATATTTTATATATATATATATATATATATATATATATATATATATATATATATATATATATATATATATATATATATATATATGCTTATAATCACTTTTACATGTGATTTTATATGTCAAACACTAAAGGGAAGAGATGAAACACGGTTGTAGAACCTGACCGGTGTGGGTTTTATTACTAAGCCATCTTCAGATGACTGATACAGACTGGTAGAAATTCATAATATATAAGGTAGCGGAACAGTCCATACAAACATACCAACGGTTAGATAAGCATTAGCATCTGACAGGTGTTTTCATGTGAGGTCCTACACTCATTGGTGACAGGTCAAATTTTACAAAACTGCCAGATCCCCCCCCCCTGCACTTCCCTTATTCCCGTCTTTCAAATACCTTCCTGAGAATTTAACCCCTTGCATATTTCTTTTGAGATTAATGGATCAGGTTTATACATGACATGTTCGTATTCATGCTGAAGATTGTTTTGAAAGGCATGGTCTTCAGCTTGTCCCATAACTTCTATAATAATGTATGCTTATTATGAGCCTTTCCTCGTCATTTATGACTGCTTTGGCAAAACATGAAAATGCTCCGCTGTGGTAGGTGATGTTCATCTCTTAGAAAATAATTGCGTACTGTTTTTGTAAGGCTGCTGTGTGTTATTTGATCATCACAGGTCAACTCATAAGCCATAACTATAATGTTACATAAATGTTGGGTATATTACATAAACATATATGTGCATATGTAGCATGTATATACATACGTATATATAGACATATTTTATGTACATACCGTATTGAAAAAATGTTTGTATAATGACTTGTTTTCTCTTTTATCGTTATTTTACAATTTATAAAAATCAAAGAAACCGATCATGACCTAGAAAATAATGTTAACATGTTAAACGTTTGTTCTTCTTCTGAAAACAATTTAAAAACTTTCACAAAAGTATACAATGAGAAATATATCGTTCCCCGCATTTTTTTTTTTTTTTGTGACTGGATATCAAGTTTCCAGGGCACTTATTAGTCATTGCAAATAACATATGGTAACACATGGGGCACCAGGTTAAATGGTGCTATGATTTATGATGTTGTCACGGCTTGCTGATGCATCAATAAATCTAGGCCCTGTGACGTAATGAAGGTTCCTTCTTAGGAGATTTTGATATTCAGAATTGGTCTGTTCGCACTCTTTTTATGTGTCTGTTTATGTGTAAAACTTTGTAGGAATTCAGTGGTAATTTTGACATATATATAAATAATATTGTTCGACATGTCTTTACAGGTGCTAGCCTGCAATATCCGTCCCAGTAAAGAGAAAGGTTGAAAAACAAAAGGCAATCGGAAGCGTATCTCATCAGCGTGTTCCCAGGTTGGTCTCCACTGATTCATGGCTGTCGAACTCGATACTGACATTGGTAAATGACACCAACGGTTAACTACAAGAACTGGCAAGTGAGTTATGGAAATTGTTAATTGTAAATGGCATGTTTGGTAGTACCTATTCATCCTTAGTAACTTATTAAGTCTGGAGGCTTTACGGATTATCATAATTCAGTGGAAGCCGTGTTCCGAAGTCTCCAGATTCTCAGCATTGCTGCTTAACTTGATCTACTAAAGCGGATCAAATGTATGGCAGAGATAAATTATTTCTCTTAACGTATTGACACAGTTTTAGTGTTTTACAATATTTATATCTATATGTGTTTTTTTTTTAATTTTAGCACAGACTGTATTGCGGATGATTTGAGAGTTTGGTTAACACATTCCGATAAAACAGGGGAGTGATGAAAAATTGATATATCTTCTCTAGAAAGCTATTGACTTACCATTTAAGACAAGAATGTCATAGGATATTAAATCACTCTATTGACAGACCTAAAATATGGGATAAAGGTACCATAAGCAAATATGTATATTTTTGCGCCAATAACCACTTCGTTGTTACGCCAGTTTGATACAAAACCAATCAGTTGCAAGTAAGGAAATAAATCTATCGTAAAAAAATGTTGATATATCATATTATAAGTAAAAACGAAGTATTTATATGTTGGCAGTCCTTGAGGCGTTTATTCACTGCTTCCAGGCAGTCCGTGTACGTGGTAAAAATATGGTAACTTACCAGTCCACTCTTCTTGCGCGTCTGTCCTTCATAAAGTTTTATGCTGTCGTGACCTTTTTAACTTTACTTGTGGAACGGGACCAAAGGCCATGCACTTCGTTAGCAGACTTCCACAGAACAAAATGGTCTTGCCCAAGGAAGAAAACAGAACAGAAATGAGAAGAAGGAAAGTGGATATCTAGAATAAGACGCGATAAATATTTTATCAATACAACAAAAGTGTACGGGCAGTGGTTCAAGCTTCTTGGCGGTTCAGAACTTCTTTAGGGTTGGGACTTGCAGGCTTGACCCTTTCTTATATCACGTACGTATTTGACACTATGAGGACACATATTATGTATATATATATATATATATATATATATATATATATATATATATATATATATGTATATATATATATATATATATATATATATATATATATATATATATATATATGTGTGTGTGTGTGTGTGTGTGTGTATATATAGTATATATATATATATATATATATATATATATATATATATATATGTGTGTGTGTGTGTGTGTGTGTGTGTGTGTGTGTATGTATGCGTGTGGCTGTGAGTTCGTGCATGTGTGTGTTTACTATAAACCTTTTTCCTCCTCTGTACTTAAGGCTTTTACCTGGGCAAGCTTACTGCACGGTATACCAGCTCGCTGGTATGCTAGGCAGTAAGCCTGCCCGGTAAAAGCCTTAGGCACAGTGGTACTTAGGTCCCAGCTTCTTTTATGCCTGTCCGGTTCAGTTGGTAGTGCCCTTGCCTCTCAGTTGAAAGACCTGGGTTGATCTCGATGTGAGACAAAGTTTTATATAGTTATATATATATATATATATATATATATATATATATATATATATATATATATATATATATATATATATATCCACATATATACTGTATATTGAATAACTATGAGCCTTGTGGTGTGGTTGGTACATGATAGTTAGGCAACTGTGGTTGCTGCAACAAGTGTTGTAGTTATCTCATTCCGAGAGACCCGAAAAGAACCAGAAAACTAATCCTACCTGGCACCACACTGTATATATATATATATATATATATATATATATATATATATATATATATATATATATATATATATATATATATATATGACCTGGTTCTCAGTCACATAAAGGTTCTACCAGTACAAATGAAATGCTTGGGATACAATTAACACGTGTATTTTTCTTAATATTTACAGGACTCTGTTGCTAATATTACGCTACTCAGTTATGCGGTTATAGTCGGAAGGTATCCTTACTGATCTTTAACTTTTCGAATTGAACTTGCTTAGGTCATAGACCTCAGCTAATTGGTCTCATATAATCGAAAGGAACCAATAAGATCTTCGATGTATGGCACACATTTGAATTGCCCACGCCAAACCCTAACGATCGTGTGGCGTTCGACGAATCAGCAGTATCAGTTCGTTATCCTCTGATCACAAAGACATATAAACAACTAGCAGATTTTCTGTTACGTCACAAACATGAATTTTTACAGTATATAGATCAATTCACCACTCCCCCCCCCCTTAAAGTTCTGCGTCTCGCTGGACCCACACACTGTTTTTTTTTTAAATTAGTTTCTCTGCTATTTGTGCACTGCCATTTGAGTATCATACCTCCCGACTTATGTTATCAATAATTCTTGCATAAACAAAAACTAAAACTTAGCAAGCCAGGGTCAAATTGCGCAGATATAATTGGCAATTTACAGTGTTATGAATTCCACGCATCGCATTGCTATGATTTTTTTTTATAAAAAAAGAGAAGTATGTAGGATCAATGGAATAATAATTTTTAGCTCCACACATTAACACACAATTTTCTTAGAATTTGACTGTAATAACCTGCAGTTCAAATAATCAAAACAAGGCAAAAACCGGATTACTATCAATCGTCCAGACAAAATTTTGTAAAACCACAGAAATTGAATAAAAAGAATAAATGACATCAAACAGACATGAATAACATCAACCAAAAAAAAAAAAAAAAATGAAATAAAAGATCGTGGAATGCAAGCACATAGACACATTTATGATGTTTTTTTTTTCACAACAGAACATGGCACCAATATTTGTAACCTTCGTCTGTATGCACATTGGGTGCACTATTAATGATTCCCAGACATGCTTGCACATCATCCTCACTCTCCTCCCCCAGATAACCAGGCAGTCCCGGGAAAGGGGATACTGTCTTATTCAGGTGCCACATCAAGACATCTTTGATGGGATGTATGTGTGATAAGTGGTACTCGCCTTGGACACTGGTTTTAATTTGCTGATCACCGCGGTGTCGTTTTTAATTTCTTTCACACGATGCAGTCCTAAGTAGGCGGGCTCCAGTTTATGTTTCCTCAGTTGTAGTCTTTTCAGATAGATTCTGTCCCCTTTTTGTGTCTTAGATGGTTGCGTGAGGAATTGCTGATCATATTTCGTCTGATACTTTTCACTGGCCCTCAACAGAAGCGTCTGCATTGTCTGAAACACTCTTCGGGTCAGGTTACAGAACATCATTCGGTATTGTTCGACACTATATAACGGTAAAGTTCTAGGGTCCATGATCACAGTATATGGCAATGAAGGCTCCTGTCCATACACTAAAAAATATGGGGTATCTCTTATGGAGTCGTTATACGCTATATTAAACGCAAGTTCCGCCATTAGCAACATCTCTACCCACTGATTCGGACTATCTGCTACTGAATATTTCAAAATATTTGTTACTTCTCTATTATAGGATTCAACTAACCCATTGGCTGAAGGCCGGTAAGATGCGATCGTGAAATGTTCTACATTCATCATTTTTGTTAGGTCTTTTATTACTTTGTTAATAAATTCATGTCCATTGTCACTGATTAACATAGGGGACAGCCGAACTTCACTATGAATGAATTCAAGGCTCTGGCAACTGATATCGCAGATTTATCCACCATCGCATATGTGTGCCTGAATTGCCCCTCCCCTGTGGGGAAGGGTCCCACAACATCAGTGTGTACCCTTTCAAATTTGATTGGCTCCACTAGCCACATTCGAGCCTTCGGAATAGGGACCATTCTGTATCTATATGTCCTGCTTAGGGACTTACATGTATCATGTGGATGGCTTTCTCTACCAAACAGGGAGGAAGGACGACGTGAGATTTACAAAATAAGATATCTCCTTCAAGGAAGAACATATCTTTGGTCACTGTTAGGAAATCGGGAAACTCGTTACTCGCACCCCTCAACCTGTTCAGTCCAGGGTTTGGACTTCTGACCCCTCATCACCTCTTCCACACTCCAACCACACAAATCAATCACACACACTCTTTCACTCCCAGGGCATCCATTTGCTGACCCCCCTGGAGGATCAGCTCTCTCGTTCTCACAGGTGGTTCGATTCGCACCCCTTCTCTCTCTCCCCCAAACTCTTGAGTTACTGAGTTAGTCCCTTTTCTACATCGGGTGCCTCTGAGGCATGCAACTGTTTCTTTCGTCGCTGTTCCTCTCACTTTGCTGCTCGGGTTGTAACTCCCATTATGGCATTCCTGGAGAGAGCATCAACTACCTTATTTATTTTCCCTGCTATATGTTCAATTCCCACAACATCAAACCCTAACAGCTGCTCAGTCCAACGAGCCTGGCGAGTGGTTAAATTTCCTTTCTTGAATAAATCTCTGTGTGTTTATTTTGACATTATGCCCCAGCAAAAAGTACCGATGTGTCTCCAGCATCCATAGAATGGCCAGTGCCTCTCTATCGAAGGTACTGTAATTCTTCTCTGCCTCTTTTAATGCTCGTGATGCAAAACAAATCGGTTTTTCATATCCTGCATCGTCACCTTAAGAAATCACTCCCCTTATAGTTATACTGCTCGCGTCGGTGGTTACTAGAAATGGTCGATTGAACTTTGGATACGCTAACAGTTCATTACTAGTGAGTGAAATCTTTAATTCTTGAAAAGATATTTTCTTCCTCCTGTCCGCAATGAAAATCTAACTGTTTCCTCAGTGAATCTAGTGGTCTCGCTATTTTACCAAAATCTTTTATGAATTTACGATAGTAGCCTGCGAGCCCAAGGAAACTGGCTACTTTTGCATTCTTTGGTTGGGGAAATTCTTTAATTGTTGCTACCTTATCTGCACAAGGCTTAAGGCCTTCAGATGTTACGATGTGCCCCAAAAAGTCAACTTCTTGCTGAAAGAATTTACATTTGGTTAGATTAATTTTCATACCATGTCGCTTTAAAGCTTCTAAGACTTCAATAATGTTGTTCTTATGTTCTACTGTAGCCCCTATTACGATTATGTCATCTAAGTATACAAACACGCTGTGCCCTAATAGTGAGGCTAATACAGACATCATAACACGTGAAAAATGGGCAGGAGAGTTCTTTACTCCAAAAGCTAATTGATCATTAGCTATGAAGGCTGTCTTTTCTTTGCTACTCTCGTCTATAGGACTTTAAATCCAAGGTGGTGAAGAATTTACTATCTCTGACCTTAATCAATGACCTTAATCAATAGTTCTTCTATAGAGGGCAGTGGGAATGCATTGTCTTTTCTGATATAGTGCAGCAGATTGCTGTAAAAATCGTTCAGATAGTGAAACAAGCATGAAATTTGGCACAAACATTCCTAAGACTACGCTCTCTTAGAAAAGGGCGCTGGCCACCTGAAAATCCAAGATGGCGGCTATTTTTCAAAATGGCCGCCATCTATGTTGAGATTCACTGGTTTGGGAGCATCTATTGGATGGAATATGCCAGTTTTTTTTTTTAAACCTCGACTTTTAGGTTATAAAAATGTTCCATACCACACATTTTATTGAAAACCCTTACTAAATGAATTGTAACCAAGATGGCGTACAAAATGGTTGCCATAAAAGTTTTTTTTTCTATCCACAGCGCTAGCAGACATAGAGACCAACTGTTTTTATTTAATGGTATATTCATGTGATCAGACAGTTTAACTAATATGCTATTTTCAACTGAAATAGTAATGGTATGGTCACATACAACATTGTGTCTAAGACTGTAACCATAAAAAAAGAAAAGAAGAGAAATACGGACTAAACGCAACCAATCTATGTATAGGTCTCTCAACCTACACCTTTGAAAAATTCGAGGATAAGAAGGTAGGCATAGCATGACACGTTGGATGCTCATGCTAGATTATCTACTGAAGAGAGGGCAATATTTATCTAGACTTCACATTTGCAAGTGCACAGAGCTGTGCAGGAAGACCCAGCTTGTAGCACTTGCACCTTTCCCGACAGCCTGCTTTGCATCCACATTTGGTAAGCTGTTGGCAACTCTTGGCTAAGGGCGAGTTGGTTGTCCAGAGGACTTGCCATGCTTCACCAGACTTTTGCCATCCCCACTCAGCAGGGTTCTCTGGCTGTGGCTGACACTGGGTGGCCTGCCCCCACACACAACCAGCCTGGTACGCAGCACGCTTGGTGTGTTGGAGGAGAGCTCCCTGGTTGGTGGAATGGCCTCATATGCCCTTTGTTTTCTGGCAAACATATCAAGTCTAGCCTCATCCACAGTGCCAGCAGTGCTGGATCTTTCATACATAAGTATGACAAACCTCTCCAGGACCTTCAGGTCACTCTCTTCCACTCTGAGAGGGTAGTGACTCAGTTTGGAGAACACAGTGGAGGCCTCTGGAAAGATGTTCCATGTCTGCCAGGGGGTCTTCTTGCCCTTGCTCCGGAAGGCTGACACTGTATCACAGCCTGTGAACGCATGGAAGACAGAGCATGCCATTCACCTTCTCCTGGCCCAGAGTTGCACAGGTCATGCACAGCAATCCAGTGCAGGCTCTGGCCTTGGCCAAATGCCACCCATAGCTTCTCTAGCCCTAGATTGTGGAGAGTGGAGAAAGCACTGACTGCAACGACAAGAACATCTGTGTCATTTGCTTTAACCGTGATGGTCTTGGCTCCATGTTCTGTGGCATATTTGGCATGGAGAAAGATGCGGGTGTCAGCTTCCTCATGAGAGCACTTTTCCAGTCCCTGAAGACTAGCCTCATGAGTGCTGAGGACAGCAGACCCCTTTCGTGGCAATGACAACATTTGTGGCAGACATCTGGGCAACTTTGTCTGCCAGGAACTGGAACAACTCTGTCTTGTTGGCATCGTGTCTTAGGAAATTGCGCCAGTTGGATGGAATTGTGTTCTTGTCTGTCACCTTGCGCCTTCCTCCTTGACCACGTTGGAGCCTGGTCTCAGCTTTGAGGCTGGATGTATTGTATACATCAAATACAAGATGTGATGATGTGTACTTGCTGCTATAGGATTGTATCACAGGCAAGAAGTCGCAAAGTGCATAGCCCTCAAAGGTCTTTCCTTTCTTTGGTGGCAAGGCATGGACCAAAGCTGATCCATCTACAATGAGGACATCAGTCTTTGGTTCTTTGTCTTCTAGTGTAACATGACTCTCCAGGACCGAGGTCAGCTGAGACTTCTGACATGTGTACAGCCTACCACCCTCACTAAGGGAAGCTGGGAATGTTTGATTCTCGTGCTGGAAGAATTCCTGCAGATCACATTCACGGCTCTGACAGGATATAAATAGCTTTGAGAAAAGCTGGCAATCCTCCTTCAGAAGTTTCTGCTTTGACTGTTCTACAGGAGCAGCTTCTTGCCTGAAGAAGTCAGTTCTGTTCTTCTTTATCGGCTCATAGAAGGAGACTGCATTGTTTGCCAAAGAGTCTGAAAACTTCTGAAATTTAGTGCGGCCTCTGTCAAGGTGTGTCTGTAGAAGTTCTGCTGAGCTGGGGTGGGCAATGTCTTTGTTGTCAATGGAATACAGATCCTGGCTCTCTTCCTGAAAAGGACTTCCCAAGTGTTGCAAAGCCAATGACAGCTTGCTGACTCTCTCCAAGAATGTCTTCTGCGCATGAGGTGTTTGTTCATGGTGTGTTGTCTGCTCATTAGACTCCTTACTTTGAACCTCTGTTTCGTATGCAGACACCAAGCGGATGATCTCTGGGCCAGCCACCATCCATCTTCTGAGTGCTGACGGATCTTCAGTCAGCCCAATGGCTCCCGCCATCAGCCTTTATAAAGGCATTGGTCTGCTCATGAGCTTGGTCAAGAGCCATTGCTGAGAACTGGCGACTGGTCTTGTGCACAACAAAGTTGCCAGCCTTGAACTCCTTGTGCAACTCTGGGTGTGAACTCTCTAGGGTAAGCATGTCCCTGAGGTGAATAGGCAGCCAACGAGCATAGTTTGTATTATTGTTGGAAAAAGAAGTAGGGTATCAGCTCATGCAATGCCTGGCAGTAGAGGACAAAATTGGCCTCACGGAAGGACCTGATCAGTAGGAATATCACAAGTTCCATAGACAACACCATGTGCCAGAAGTGGAACTGTGGACTCTGCTGTCTTCGAAGGTCACACCACTCCTCAAACTCTAATGCCTGCTCATTGTTGTTTGCTTTCTCAGCACAGTAGTCAGTGTATGCTGTCCTCAGGAGTTTGTACAAACTAGAGGCTGTAACCTGGTGCATCTGCCGTGTCCTGGTTACACTTGCAGCTGACAGGAAGGATTCTGCAGTTCCAGATGAAGCAACTCCTGCCTCCACCAGAGCTCCTGTCCAACCACTGCCATGAAGAAGAGTACCAAGAGATGTCATTGCTGCCATCTCAATGTGCAGACCACCAAACATTACCAGATACTTGTCTTCGCCATACTGATCAGGCCACTGCCACTGCACCTGCTTTGCTACGGCATAGATTGGCTGATCAGCTGTGATTATGGGTATCTGGCCAGGGTTCAGAAAATCAGTGACATCCTGCACTTTCTGCATCACGTGTTTGATCGTAGCAACAGAATGAGCCTGATCACGCAGGAGAAGCAATGAAGTTATGGTTACTTCAAATTCTGGGCTTCTCTTCATTGAAGCGTGATGAGCTGACCACGTCAGATTCACTGCATCATCTATTTCCTGGGTGACTATGACCTTGTCTAGCCACTGATACTCCAGTGCAAGCTGTGGCCCCAAGATATCTGTGGGTGGCTTTGGTATTGCAGTGTTTGGTGGCACAGGGTTCTTTGTTTGAAAGGAAGCTGGTGAGATGTTTGTGAATGTGTCCGGCAATTCAGGCACCGACCTCACTTTCTCAGGTGCAAACTTTAGTTGCTGTCTTTCCTGTCCAGTGTTCTCCTTGGTGGGGTGCTGAAATATGGAGATGCTAGTTCCATGGAAGGAGGTAGTGGCAGTGGTTGCAGATGGGTTGTGGTCGATGTTGTCCATCACTGCAGTGGTGAACAACCCTTTTTCGCAGTACTGGGGACAGACCACACCCTCCTCCACATATTTGCTAACTGTGGCATCTCTAACTGTGCAGAGACCTCCAGTACTCTGTCATAAGAGATACTGAGGCCATACTGATGTAGCATTTCAACCAGGTTTCTCTTCCTGGTTTTGGCATAGACTGAGAGTCCCATGTAGACTGGGAATGGTGTTTCTCTGTCTTTGGAGTGTCTATGAGTTGTTGCTCCTCTTTGTATCAGGAGTAGCAGTTGAACTGCATGAGCTGTGCAATGGCCTGGTCTGACTTTGATGCTCCAAATCGTAACTGTGACTTGATGTCAGCCCCATGCTCAACCATCCCTACAAACTGGAGCAGGAGAGGAGGCACAGAATTTCGTACACAAGCCTCAGAAAATGTGCCATCAAACCGTGACTGATGATCAAGTATAGACTTTCTGAGAATATTTGCTGCTTTAGCAATGATAACTGCCTCTGAAAGATCAGATGATTGAGCAAGTGCTTTTCCCACATCCTTTTGAAATGCAAGTAATACATCTCTGCCAGATTTATGAGCCTCAAGTTCTGGAATTTCTGCCAGAAGTTTGTCTTTGAGTCTCGTGGAATTTACACTTGGTGACTCTACACCTAATTGTTCCAGACGTTGTTGGTAGAGGTGGCAAATATCTGCCAGCCGAAATGTGACTGGATCATCTGAACAAAGGTTGTTTTCAACAATGTATGTCATCAGTTCTGACAGAACTAGTGGATACACATCTGATTCTGACTCAGTGCTACCTTGGTCTTTCTCAAGGCTCCTCAGGTAGGACCTTTTTCTGTTGTAGAGGGCACAAAGACAGGCATGGTGATACTAAAACTCCTGTGCAATGACATCCCCACCAGTCAACTTAGCAAGGAGCTTGCCATCACTAAGTATCTCTGCACATTCACGCAATTTCAAGTCAAGGCCCTTAGTACTAGCCTGTCTGAGATCAGATGCAGGTGCCACTTTCTCACAGAAAATGCAAACTTCATTGTCATGACTGGTTCGGCGCAGTTTTGCACGACTAGTCTCAGTGTTGCTGGTCTGGTCATTGGATTGTCGCTTTCTTGCACGGTCCAGTTTAGTGTTGTTAAACAACAAGCGACAGTTCACATGGTATTTTGCTGCATTTTTTCCTGAGAGTGGCCTCTATGCCATCACCTTCATCCAGCCTTGCTGGATCCATTATCAGTGGCATTTCATTAATTTCACTGAACATGGGAATGTTCCTTGCCAGCATTGTGTACCCATCATGGTCTAGGACATGATGACTTGGAGGTGATGTCAAGTGCTCACCTCTTTTGTCCTTCTGACAAAGACAACACAAACTCCAGTTTGTTTTTCTACTGCTCAATATTGGATTGGCATCACATTCTGCCATGATTTCACTTTTGATTAAGGCCGAGGGGTTATCCTTTACCACCTTAAACAAAGCACACATTCCTGTATGGGATTCAACTAGGTTCGGTCTCCCTACACCTAGCCCGATCATTCATCCAGTGCCATTTAAGTCCCGTGTGATCTGTACACCATCCGGGTAAGTACATGAACCATCATGTACAGCCCCATACCCTTGGCTCGGCTCTCCCGGCTGGCACATCCTGTCTATTCAGGTGCGGCTATCTAACTATAGCTGGTCTGGGGCTGTTAGAAAGCATTTGGGACACTAAACTAAACTATACTACAACTACTAGTCTAAGACTACAGGATTAGTAAAGCTGGATTAGCTGGCACTGAACCCCATGCTGAGTTACACAGCAGTGATGTCACCAGTGTGCCCTGGTTGTGTGCAGACATACACTCTTTTACATTTATTAATTTTCCTTCAAAATTGATGAGTTATTCGAAAGAGATGGCCTCATTAGGATCTAAAACCACAGAAACCAAGATCCATGCTTAAAACGATAATTGTTGAACGGGCATTATTTCTCATTATAATTATTGTTTCTACCTTTTCTTGGCAGCCATATAGCCCCATATTTAAAGGTAAACTGTACTGGGAAGCTACAGAAACATAATATTCACAAGAAATAGTATGGAAGAGCTTTACCATATTGCTAGAAGCAAATACATGCCATTCTAGTGAAAAATTAGCCAAAATCTGTCGATACTGGCCGCCATCTTGGAATTTGGCCGCCATATTAAATTTTTGCGTGGCCAGCGCCCTTTTCTGATAGAGGAACTTTAAAAGAGCACTTGTGCAAAATTTCATGCTTGTTTCACTATCTGAACGATTCTTATGAAATATGCAATTATCTGCTGCACTAATAATCTATAATCAACACATAGCCTAAGAGAACCATCCTTCTTTTTAACCATCACGATTGACGAAGCCCAAGGAGATTCACTCTCTAATTGTCCCCTGCTTCCTTAATTTATTAATTTCATTCTCCACTTCCCGCTGATAACAAACTGGAATTCTATACAGTTTAGATCTTATGGGTGGTTGATCCCCGGTCTCTATAACAGAAAGAAAATTATTCTGCCAGGGTTTCGTCGCCAATTGCGATTACATTTTGATAGCTTTCCATAATTTGCTAGACAATATTAATATTGTGATAGGTAATAGTGGTAGACAACAGTTCGCAGAAGTCTATCCAGACGTTCTTCACCCCGACCCTGATGCGTGCTACTCTCAAGGTCGTGAGTATGTGAGAACCATCTGCTATTGCACAAGGTTCAAGGTCGCATATTGACCCATTGTCTAATATGATACGCTGATCGCTAGTGTTAATAAATGGCACATTAACCTTGCTGTGTATTACCTCGCTCGGACCCAGAATGATAAAATCTTCCCATTGCTGATGGGGCCTGATAATAACTAAGGTGCCTTCCGGTAAGTCCCGTGCAGGTGTCACGGTGAGGGATGAGAAGGTCTGGAGTGGTGCAACATTGCCCGCCTCTGGGCCGGCGGGTACTTCCCCTCCACCACCCTTCGATCTTATGGAGACCCGTAGGGACCTCGGTGTCTCCCCCTCTGTGGGGATTCGTTTTCCTTTTAAACATACTTCGATCCCCTTCCCATCTGTGCCTAAAATAGCTGAAATCCCTTCTACTTGTAATGCTGGTACTACATAGAAGGTGTGTGTCACTACTCGCCCATCGATGGTAACCTGCCGCTTCACAGTCCTCTGGGTTACCATCCGATGGCCACCTGCTGTGCTTATAACTAAACAACCCTTCATAGGCTGCACCGACCCTGTCACTAGGTGTTCTTCTAACAAAGACACACATGCGCCAGTGTCGAACTACCCCCTTTCCTGTCGCTCTCCCACCCATATTTCCACGATGGGCACCGCGACTTCCTTCGCGGATTGAGGGCAGGCGATAGGCTCTTGCATTACCTTCCTTCCCGGCACCCTCAACGTTCGGGGAGGGGCGGCGACAGTTGGTGGAGGGCTGTCCACTACTTCTCGGGGTAGTTGCTTGACTCCCCTCACTCCCCAACAAGGCGAGCCTTGTTCTACGGGGGGCATGGTCATTGTTTGGACCTGATGAGCATGGGTTTAGTCGGGGGTCCTCCTGACTCCTCCTCCACGCTGCCTTCCCCTTCCCCTCCTTGGTGTAGGGGAAGCGTTGTTCTGCTGGCTGTCGTCGTTTTTTGAACAAGCGTTCTCAAGGTGGTCTGCTGCATTGCATCGAAAACGTCGCGGCTTAGTGAGAGAGAGCCCTCACGTGGCCCTCTCTTCCACACCGCCAACAATGGCTAACCGACTTATTCCCGGCTGGTTTTCCCTTGCCTCTTTGAGGTCCCTTGGTGCGTGACCCTGCCCCCCGGATGGTGGGTGAGGCTGGCTGAGGACTCGCTTGGTCAGGTTGTTTAACCGTTGCAACAAACGGTTTGGGGGTGGCCTGCCCCCTCCCCATTGCTTGCTGGCATTCATGGTAAAACAGAAGTTGAACCTTCAGCAGCAAGGCTTGTAAAGGCCTCTCATTGCCAATAAGGAATCCCACTATGGAGGTGGGAAAAATTCGCCTCGGCATGCATCAGCAGAAGGCTTCTTTTCCCTCTATAGTCTGGTTTATTTCAGGGGTGAGGGACTCATAGTCTTCACCGACGCGATTACAGATTGCTGAAATCGACTCTTGCACCCCCTAGCATGGGGTCATAATCTTCCATTAGCTCCATCTTCTCCTCTTGGTGTAGGGCAAACTGTTGGGTGAGGTGTTGTTTAAAAGTACCCAAGTCTAATGAGTAACTGGCGTCCCAACTCCTGATTTGCCGTGCTGCATTCCCGGTCACTTTTTGTTTTTTTTTGCACAATTTTTTCTCTATCTGTACAGTCTACTATGGCGTTTTCAGTACACTTTATGAAGGTCTCGATCGAAAGGAAACCTTCACTAGTGCATGAGTTGTCAAACTGAGGCACTGTTCCATCTAGCACTGGCAGTTTTTTATTTTCTCGTCTGGTCGCGCTTGCGGTGACGACTTGACGTCGGCCAAAATTGTTGGTGGGTCGACGGGCTTTTTATTTTATATTTCATTTGTTAATTTGTGCAGCTCTTTAACGCGCGTTGGATATTCGTTGACAGCTCTTTCGCACTGTCCTCTTCCTTGGCACTGTTTTTGTTAGCTCTGGTAATGCTAGTACTGGCACTCCTGTCGTCGCCCGCCGATTTTCGAGTTTGCATTGTTTGTTTCACCTTCACAATTACGATGTTAATTATTATGTACTGCCAACACCCGCAACTGACACCAAAAATATGACCTGATTCTCGGTCATATAAAGGTTCTACCAGTACAAATGAAATGCGTAAGATACAATTAACACGTGTATTTTCCTTAATAGTTACACAGGACCCTGTTGCTAATATTGCGCTATCAATTATGCAATTATAGCCGGAAGGTACTCTTACTGATCTTTAACTTTTCAAACTGAACGTACTTAGGTCATAGACCTCAGCTGATTGGTGTCTTATAATCGAAAGGAACCAATAAAGATCTTCAATGTATGGCACTCATTTGAATTGCCCACGCCAAACCGTAACGATCGTATGGCGTCCTACGAATCAGCAGTATCTGTTCGTTACTCTTTGATCACAAAGACGTACAAACAACTAACAGATTTTCTGGTACGTCTCAAACATGAATTTCTATATAAATCAGTTCATATATATATATATATATATATATATATATATATATATATATATATATATATATATATATATATATATATATATATAAAATATATATATATATACACATATATTAAATTATATATATATATATATATATATATATATATATATATATATATATATATATATATATATATATATACATATATTTATATACATATATATATATATATATATATATATATATATATATATATATATATATATATATATATATATATATATATATATATATATATATATATATATATATATATATATATATATATATATATATATATATATATATATATATATATATATATATATATATATGGGTGTGTGTGTGACCCATGTATGTATGCATAAATGTATTTTGCTAGAACTACACATAAAACCTAAAATAATATTTTGGTACTAATTGTGGTCTTTAAGTATATCAGATTAATCTACTATCGCAGTACCAGTCTCTAAATAAAAAAATATCCATATTGGTAAGTAGGCGTGAGAGAGCATGGCCAGGATCCATGTGGGAGGCCTTGAGTGACGGGAAGAAAGTGACATATGCCACTGGCTTGCGAAGCTTTCATACTGAGTGGGATAATGGCGTGGTGACAGTTGGTCTGTAGGTGGCATTGTGTGTGCTGCCGATGATAATTTTGATATTATTGATGGGTAAATCTTGAGGTAGAGAGAACGAATTGGTAATGAAGTTAAACTTCGAACGGGTTGGAGTTATTCTCTCTCTCTCTCTCTCTCTCTCTCTCTCTCTCTCTCTCTCTCTCTCTCTCTCGTTTTGAATGCGTTTTAATATACATACATACATACATATATATATATATATATATATATATAATTTATATATATGTATACATATAGACACACACACACACACACACACACACACACACATATATATATATATATATATATATATATATATATATATATATATATATATATATATATATATATATATATATATATATACAAACATTTATACAGACACATATACATACATGCGGATGTATGTGTGCTTCACCTACAAAATCAAGATTTCCTCAGATTTTTAAATAATTTTTTTTAAATTGCACTCATCATAGTAGTATGATGATAAACAATACTTATTGATTACCAAAGGGTTGAGTATCTCTTTGTCTCTGTTGGCTTGGCTAAGTCTAAGGCCAGCACCCGACCTCTTAATCCCTAATGGCCATGCTGGTCATTAGGTCAGCTTGCTCTAAACAAATTAACCGCCTTACAGCTGTAAATTTCAAGAATTATCATCCCAAAGATTTTTTTAACATTTCATAAATGCGAACAAAAACCTGCATTTCAACCAAAATTCGTATTGTCAGGACTCTGACTACAGCAGACAAGCACTTGGTTAACATTAACTGCTATGAACCCAAACCGGTACCCAGTTGGTTTGGAATAGCATCAACTGGGCAGGCACGAACTTTAGAGTAGAGACAGACCCTTTGCATGATGACTTACTACAGAACACCTGGTTTTGTAGATCCTTAATTGAATCAGTTTAGGAATAGTTGGATACACAGTTCTATACAAGAAAAACTTGACAGACAATAACAATTTCTTAAATGGAACCACAGTAGTATATTGGCAGCCCCTATTTTAACATCGCTCTTTTACTATAACGTTTATTTTTCGTTGTTCTGTTAAATAACTTTCTCTCAAGTGATAAAAATACCTGATTTACAAATCTAACCGAGCTTTATCAATATAATGGCTAAAGAAATGTATTTAAACCGAGTTCCCATATTTTTCATTCTCATAGTATTGGAAATATAAGTTTGATTGTCAGCAATATCTGAAACCTCGACCTCTATTTCTATTTCTGTCCATGCAAATAGAAATCGGTCTTCCTCATTTAGAAATGGGGAAGATCGAATTCTTTTCGTATGGATAAACGTCCATTTTTAACAGAGGTTCTTATTTTGCTAAAAAATGCTTTTTATTTCCTAGGGGCTTCTTCTTACGAAAGTTTAAAAGCTTTTTTTTTACTCGATATTATTGTTTATGCTTGCTCCTACTGCAGAGTTCGTTATCGTCGCCATTGGTCACCTTTCTGTTTTTTTTTTTTTCCAGAGAGCCTCATTTTGAGTAAGTTATATTTTATTTACCAGTTCTGTTCGGTATCAAGGGGAAGGGAGGAGCTGCTACTTGTTTATAAATCTAGAGAGAGAGAGAGAGAGAGAGAGAGAGAGAGAGAGAGCGCGGGTAGTTTTGACCTCGCTCACGTCATTCTTCAGATTCTTTCAGTCAACTCAAGTCCACGAAGATAAGTTAAACT
This sequence comes from Macrobrachium rosenbergii, assembly GCF_040412425.1. NCBI lineage: Eukaryota > Metazoa > Arthropoda > Malacostraca > Decapoda > Palaemonidae > Macrobrachium > Macrobrachium rosenbergii. Next base: position 35,402,345 of record NC_089790.1, read on the forward strand.
GAATTGATTTCTAATTGACGGAGAAGTCATTTATGGCGTATCTAGATTCCAAGTAGAGTGACGGCATCGTAATAAGAGAGCTCCCCCCTTAAAATAATTTTCCCCTGTCGAGGTGATTTAGGCAATAAGATTTTGTTGCGAAGATGGTGGAAAATCTTTGGTTCATTGTTATGTCATTGTATATTGCTCCTTCTATATTTAGAAGTGATTGGGTTTATAGTCGATGACGTCAGAAACTCAAGTTTCTGCTGATGGAAAAAGTCATTAACAGCTATAAAATTGTGACAGTGTGCCTCATGCCGAAGTAAAAGACACTTTTGCTGATTATTAGAAAAATAAGTATACCTTAGTTTAACCAGACCACTGAGCTGATTAACAGCTCTCCTAGGGCTGGCCCGAAGGATTAAACTTATTTTACGTGGCTAAGAACCAGTTGGTTACCTAGCAACGGGATCCACAGCTTATTGTGGAATCCGAACCACATTATAGCGAGAAATGAATTATCACCAGAAATAAATTCCTCTAATTCTTCATTGACCGGCCGGAGACTCGAACGCGGGCCCAGCAGAGTGCTAGCCGAGAACTATATCGACCCGTCCAACGAAGAACTGCTGATTATTAGAACAATTAGCATAACAGAATAGCTGTGGGCATAACAGTATACGTTGGTTATATTTTGGTAATAGCAATCATTGGTCTGCATTCGATGAAAATAAGTTGCAGTTTGAGTTTCAGTATCAACAAAACATTACTAGAAGCAGCTGGAAGGTAATTATAGTACAGGTACTATACAAACGGACTAACAAACAAGCAGCAAAACAGACACGTATAGTACGAGGCCAGGGCCGAGGATTCTGTCATCTGAACAGTCACTTCATCTTCGATTCACCTGTCAATTATCCCGTAATTTATGTGAGGACGTCCGATGACACGCTCTTCTCGCTCACCGGGTCATTTTTAATCTGTCTGAAATCGAGTCTCAATATTAGAGGAATCCCTATTAGGTTATGAGAAGGGGGCGACGCATGCGCGCTAACAGGGGAGATTATTGGGGAGGGTAAGGGGGGAGTCGGGGCGATCTTCCTCTCGTTACCGACCTATGGAACATACCGGTCTCCGGAGCTCGACCCTAATTAAAAGAATTTGAAGGATTTCTGATTGCCATCTCTCTCTCTCTCTCTCTCTCTCTCTCTCTCTCTCTCTCTCTCTCATGCAAAAAGGATCAAACTTTATACGTGTGCTAAAATGTCATTATCTATGATGTTTTTGTTGTGTAAATAATGTCATTTGGAAACCACACCTTTCATTTCGATATTTTACTCAAAACACATTCCGTTGTTTTACTGTTCTTACCAAAGATAGACAGTCCGTTACAGGCCATTTTTTTTTTTTTTTTTGAAACGCAACATAAAGCCATTCAAGCGGTTGCGTCTCTATTCAGCACTCCTTGACCAGAAATGACATAACTCCCAGCGCACCCTTGAAATAAATGACACAACTTACAAGCCTCTCTCTCTCTCTCTCTCTCTCTCTCTCTCTCTCTCTCTCTCTCTCTCTCTCTCTCTCTCTCTCTCTCCCTCGACACTTGGACCAATAATGGCCTCACGTCTCAGGAATCCCGGCCACTACGCTAAAGAGATTCAATTGGCATGAGATAATGAGACCCGAGGATCCATATTGGGACGGACAGTGAAGTTAGTCCACATACTGCGTTAATGAGACTGCTTAAAAGAAGCTCGACAGGTACAGGAGATAAAGTGCAGATACAGAGACTAAATACAAAAAAATTAGAGTGGCTAAAAGTAGGTTGAGGAAAAGGGAAATGTGTTAGGTTAATTTGGTGGAGCAGGAAAGCATGGCCCCAGTACGCTGCTACCACAGCTGACATAATACCAGAGAGAGAGAGAGAGAGAGAGAGAGAGAGAGAGAATGATACACCAAATATTCGGAGAGAGGTACTGAATGTATTGGGACGGAGACCCGACCCTGAAAACCGTCTTAAACTTAACATGATACAGAAAGAAAGAGAACTGCTAATTCAAAAGAAGAAGAAAAAAAAGTTACGGGATCATCTTGAATCCTCCTCATTACCTTTAGAATGAATCGAGGTCATCCTGGTTGATGATTGATCCGCTTCTTTGTCCAGCCAGATGACGTAGAGATAAGAGATATGGTGACGGATACTAACAAAGATAGCTGGCCAAATAGACGGGAAATTATCGACTACTTTTGAGAGGACGACGCTCACAAGATCTGCATAGACTTAAGACGCTCACATCCACTTTACGAAAGTCTTATAGTATTACTTTAGATCATCAGATAAAATCTGATATAGCTTACTCTTTTGCTTTATATTTACCATTGATTTCAGATTGTAATGAATTGTTACCAGTTTTGAAATCTTTTAAAGATAAGACTAGATTTACTTCGGACGAATAATGAATCAAATGATTTGAGAAACCGTAACCAGCCAAATATATAGTCTCTCTCTCTCTCTCTCTCTCTCTCTCTCTCTCTCTCTCTCTCTCTCTCTCTCTCTCTCTCTCTTGTGTGGCCTCATAGCACAAGTGATTGCCATTCACTTCATAAGCTGACTGACCAGCGTTTGATCAACAAACGAACAAGTATTACGCTACAGGCCCGTTCCCTAAATCTAGCATGCATCTGTTAACCTAAGCAGTAAATTTTGTACTTAGTTGTTAGTCGACTGTTGTGGCTCATAACTGCAGTATTGAGAGAGAGAGAGAGATAATAGGTGTGAGTTTTCAGCGCTTTATCACGATGCATACCATAAAAAACGGCAGGCCTTGACAAAGTTCTTTATTGGAGGGGTGGGTAGAGCTCTCGGCTAGCACGCTGTTGGCCCAGCATTCGACTCTCCGACCGGCCAATGAAGAATTAGAGGAATTTATTTCTGGTAGGTCCCGTTGCTAGGTAACCAGTTGGTTCTTAGCCACGTAAAATAAATCTAATTCTTTCGGGCCAGCCCTAGGAGAGCTGTTAATCAGCTCAGTGGTCTGGTTAAACTAAGATATACTTAACTTTTTAACAAAGTATATTATCCTTACGTCACCAGGTTGAAACCATTCATAAGATATTCCCTCTTTTTCTCGCCGCAATTCCAGCATCTCTGTGTGGGGCTAAGTGTGATCTGCCTTTCTTCATGATTTATTCGATATGCAATCAGCAAACGACTTTAAACAGATTCCAGTCCTCTCTCTCTCTCTCTCTCTCTCTCTCTCTCTCTCTCTCTCTCATTCAAGTGTCCGCCGGGCCCCACGACCTATCCACTTTCAAGAAGACTGGTCTGTTGTCGCCATATGAGGCATATCTAGTGACACTTTTTTCTTATTAATGTTTTCCTCTTTTTAAACCCGAATCTAATTTGGTGGCGTTGTTGTCAGTCAACCTTCTTATTGTATAAACAAGCTGGAGGAAAATATATTTCGATATTAAGTATACTGATTTGGTGCCGTATGAATAAATATTTTCAAGTATTTTTATGTTAAGATCATGCATCAGTGGCCTTAACGGTTGTATTAATTTATGCATTTTTCTTGATTATGTCAGTACACAAAGACAATTATTTAATAATGTGAATCAGGTGTTAATGATGTAGATTTCCATAAAGAATGATATATATATCCGCATAGAAAATGTTGAAGATATAAACTTAGTGCCAGTGTTCCCTTCATTGGAATAAAAATTGCTATCCGGGCATAGATTGATACCAATGAAAATATTCTGCTAATATTTATATACATATATATATATATACTGTGTATATATATATTTATATATATATATATATATATATATATATATATATATATATATATATATATATATATATATATATGTGTGTGTGTGTGTGTGTGTGTGTGTGTGTGTGTATATATGTATATATATATATATATAGATGGTAGAATACTGTTGTGTCACAATAACAAACACACATCCACATATATATTTGTGTATGTACATATATTACATATATATATATATATATATATATATATATATATATATATATATATATATATATATATATATATATATATATATACATATAAATGAGAACACTACGAGAAAATAACTGCCTGAAGGTGTTCATGTGTATTTACTCATTCGTCGAGTGAATGTGACAAAGTTTATGAGAATGTTGAAATATTTAGACAAAGGAAGCAAAAACCACCAGATAGTTATTTGGCTATGAAGAATTAAGTGGTCATTGTGGCTATTGCAAATTAAGATATATCTTGTGAAAAAAGTTAACCAGTGGTTTTATATTTTATATATATATATATATATATATATATATATATATATATATATATATATATATATATATTATATATATATTATATATATATATATATATATATATATATATATATATATATATATATATATTATATATATATATATATATATATATATATATATATATATATATTAATATACATATATATATATATATATATATATATATATATATATATAATATATATATATATATATATATATATATATATATTAAATCAGTATATATATATAAAATCGTCCTTTTATATCCAATTCGCTCTACCTCGGAAGTAATATATTTTCATATATGTTACCAAAGGGGAATTTTTTAGTTGATAATAAGTTCGTCGTCCCGTGGGCTCGAACCAACGAAGGACAGGAACTCAGGAGTACAGTGGACGCCTTAATCCACACGGCCAGCAAGTGAGGTATATGTGGATATCGGGTCCCGTCTACAAATCCCCGTCGAACTCAGGTGTTTGTATTTGGAGAAGATATCCACCCACCTCTGCCCTGTTGACTGTGTAGTGCGTTTGTTGCACGCAGCCATATTATGACTTTTTATCACATCACCATGATTCATATACAATCAGTAAGCTACAAACGTCCTTTAATATCCAATTCGCTCTACCTCGAAAGTAATATATTTTCATATATGTTACTGAAGGGGATTTTTTAGTTGATAATAAGTTCGTCGTCCCGTGGGCTCGAACCAACGAAGAACAAGAACTCAGGACTACAGTGGATGCCTTAATCCACACGGCCAGCAAGTGAGGTATAAGTGGATACCGGGTCCCATCTACAAATCCCCGTCGAACTCAGGTGTTTGTATTTAGAGACGATATCCACCTACCTCTGCCATGTTGACTGTGTAGTGCGTTTGTCGCAATCAGCCATATTATGACTTTTTATCACATCACAGTGATTCAAATACAATCAGTAAGCAACAGACGTCCTTTAATATCCAATTCGCTCTACCCGGAAATAATATATTTTCATATATGTTACCGAAGGGGAATTTTATAGTTGATAATAAGTTCGCCGTCCCTTGGGCTCGAACCAACAAAGGACAAGAACTCAGGACTACAGTGGATGCCTTAATCCACACGGCCAGCAAGTGAGGTATAAGTGGATATCGGCTCCCATCTACAAATCCCCGTCGAACTCGTGTTTGTATTTAGAGACGATATCCATCCACCTCTGCCATGTTGACCGTGTAGTGCGTTTGTCGCACGCAGCCATATTATGACTTTTTATCACATCACCGTGATTCATATACAATCAGTAAGCTAGCAGATCCTTTAATATCCAGTCACTCTACCAGAAAGTAATATATTTTCATATATGTTACCGAAGGGAAATATTTTAGTTGATAATAAGTTCGTCATCCCGTGGGCTCGAACCAACGAAGGACAAGAACTCAGGACTACAGTGGATGCCTTAATCCACACGGCCAGCAAGTGAGGTATAAGTGGATATCGGGTCCCATCTACAAATCCCCGTCGAACTCAGGTGTTTTTATTTAGAGACGATATCCACCCACCTCTGCCATGTTGACCATGTAGTGCATTTGTTGCATGCAGCCATATTATGATTTTTTATCTCTTGTCCTTCATTGATTCGAGCCCACGGGACGACGAACTTATTATCAACTAAAAATTCCCCTTTGGTAACATATATGAAAATATATTACTTCCGAGGTAGAGTGAATTGGATATTAAAGGACGTTTGTAGCTTCCTGATTGTATATGAATCACGGTGATGTGATAGAGTGTCATAATGTGGCTGCGTGCAACAAACGCACTACACAGTCAACATGGCAGAGGTGGGTGGATATCGTATCTAAATACAAACACCTGAGTTCGACGGGGACTTGTAGATGGGTGCCGATATCCACTTATACCTCACTTGCTGGCCGTGTGGATTAAGGCATCCACTGTAGTCCTGAGTTCTTGTCCTTCGTTGGTTCGAGCCCACGGGACGACGAACTTATTATCAACTAAAATTCCCTTCGGTAACATATATGAAAATATATTACTCCGAGGTAGAGTGAATTGATATTAAAGGACGTTTGTAGCTTACTGATTGTATATGAATCACGGTGATGTGATAAAAAGTCATAATATGGCTGCGTGCGACAAATGCACTACACGGTCAACATGGCAGAGGTGGATGGATATCGTCTCTAAATACAAACACCTGAGTTCGATGGGGATTTGTAGATGGGAGCCGATATCCACTTATACCTCACTTGCTGGCCGTGTGGATTAAGGCGTCCACTGTAGTCCTGAGTTCTTGTCCTTCGTTGGTTTGAGCCCACGGGACGATGAACTTATTATCAACTAAAAAATTCCCCTTCGGTAACATATATGAAAATATATTACTTCCGAGGTAGACTGAATTGGATATTAAAGGACGTTTGTAGCTTACTGATTGTATAGGAATCACGGTGATATGATAAGAAGTCATATATATATATATATATATATATATATATATATATATATATATATATATATATATATATATATATATATATATATATATATATATATATATATATATATATATATATATATATATATATATATATATATATATATATATATATATATATATATATATATACAGATATACAGTAAACCCTCTGTGTTCGTGGGGGATGCATACCACACACCCCTCGAGTAGCTAAAATCAGCAAATACCTAGAACTCTTCTAAAACCACTTAGAACTGCTTATACAGGTATTATCCTACTTACGGTGGGGTTAGGTTCCAAAAAAACCCATCGTTTGTTGGAAAAAACGTATCTCGAATATAACCTAGCCTACACTAGGGTATTCAGTACCATGTATACATATATGGTAGCCTAGCATACACTATAAAGTATACTCTATGTAGTAATTGTTAATGCCAGCAAATTCTGGAGGTTCATGCAGAGTGACTTATGGTAATTCAATACAAAGAGAAATTGAATAACAAACAAGAATTAGCGTACCATACACTATGGTATATCGTATACATATACGGTAGCCCATCCTACATTATACTCTACTCTGTATTTACATATCATATTATACAAACATCAACATAACGAATATGCATCTTTTCCATGGATATTTGAAAATGTTATGCCTTAATTCACTGTGTCCAATAATATTGCATATATTTAATATTGTTTTGATATTATAAATTGTGATCATAGCGACCATTGTTTTGGTTTGGAAATCGATTACGTGGTAAGTTTATTTCACTGTATTTAACTCGGTTCAGACCGCTTTTCTTGCTTTTAGTTAGTGTAAATGACTTTCAAGATACACTATTTATGTGAGGCAAGGTTATTTTCCGTTATACAAAGTGCTTTTAAGTCGAAATATAACTTAAATGCTTTTCGTTGTGAAATTAATTTAGCTATTTTTTTAGTTAATAGATGATGTTGGCCATTTGGAGGAGTTTGTTTTGGGTAAAAAAATCAAGATTCCATTCGTTATTTTCACTTGATTTCATCATAATACGAGCTTAACGTATTTATCCTTTATCGGCGTAAAATTAGCAGTAATGTGTTCTTTCATGCCCAGTAGTTTTGATTAAAATACTTTCTCTCCAATTGTAATTACAGTCGAGTTTCATCCGTTTTGCCGATGCACGATAACTTATAGTCATTAGCAGCTTGAACATTGTTTTCTCAGCTTCAGCTACAACTTGCAGCTTAAATTTAGCAATATATTTCCTTGCCGATCTTTTATCCATGCCGATCTTTTATCCATGCCGAATAAGGGTATAATGTAAAAATATATCAGTCCTATTCTATTAACGTCATTCGTCCCAGGACCAACTCAGACAGGTCGATTTACGCTCCCTCTTGACGTCAGCTGATCCACAACTCACCTGTCTGCACTCTCTCTCTCTCTCTCTCTCTCTCTCTCTCTCTCTCTCTCTCTCTCTCTCTCTCTCTCTCACGATATTGATTTGGATATCCTAGGTTAACTGACAGCATATTTATCATGTCTATAGTATATTTCTAAAAGGGGATTAAATATATTACTATTTCATTACATTACTGTAAAGTTTATTTACACAGTTTATATATAAATGATGTACGTACACAGGTTAACACAATTATGTTTGTTTGTTCTGCATACCATTACCATATCGCTTTCATGTTTTTTACTTTCACTTCTGCAAGTCTTATCTTTTTTTTATTTATCCTAATATCATTATTTAACTTCCTTATTTTAAAGAACACTGATATTTTGGCAAAGAAGGCTATGACATCATCTGGTAAATCAACTCCCGCACATTCAGTTTCAGATACAATATTTATAAAGCATTCTTTTCCTGCCTGCAGACTGACTCCATGCACAATTTGAAATACATATACATCCCGATCAGCAACTGGGTTCTTAAAAGATGTTTTCTTCGTTTCCATAGGATCAGTGCTTAATTGCTTCCACATCTTAATATTACTGGGCCCTAAATCATGGACTAGAGCAACAACAGGGTAACCTGCATGCTCAGCCTCTTCTATTAACATTATTATGTTTTGATACATATCTGCTACATCAAAACCATAGAAAATTGGTTGCTTTCATTTTCCTATCAATCCGCTAACCATCACGACCTGTACCTTTGCATGAGGTTTAAAAGGGTATCACTACCTTTATCATAACAACACTCACTGCTGATGGATATTTCGTCAAGTGATATTACAGCTAACCTTTCAAGATGAGTAAAGGTATCAGACTTCATCTTCATGATAGACAACAGATTTCAGTATGCCAGGTTCACATGAAAAGTTCTTGGCTTGTTCATTTAGGGTAGTTTTACAAGGCAAAGGAAATCCCTTTCTAGTTCTCAGATACTCCTAACACTTATGAATGCTTCTTAGAGTAAAAGCTGCGGAGATATCGTCTGGCCAGTGCTTCACCTTCCTTTTGTTTAAAATAGCGTCAAGTTGTGTCTTACTGATAATGGGACTTAGGAGAACCTCAAGATTAGAATACGAATACATTTTACTATGGTTTGCCTTTAGATCAAGAACTGTTGACTTTAATTCATTATTCTCTTTCTTAAGTTTAATATTTTCCTTTTCTAACTGGTTAATTTTCCGTTGCAGTTCTTTACTATTAGCACCGACTGTCTTATCAGTTCCTTTAATGTTCGTTGTCGCTTAGGAGTATCGATTCCAAAGAGTCTGGATTTCATGTCATCTTTGTAGTCAGTGTCAGCAAAATGCACAGAGCATACCACTGCATTATCAGCGTTTATGCTATCAGTGCGACAACAGTAAAGAATCCATCGTTGTCTAAGTTTTTTTGTCCATGGAAGTACGTATGTCTGATACTGATGTTTTTGTTCTTGTATTATAGCACCCATATACTTAAAAGTTGTTTGGCATATCTGCAGCATTGAAGTATGTCCAGTAGAAAAAGATCACGATGAAAAGTTGTACACACAAGGATGGCTTGGGTGAGACTGGTGCACAGGACTGCATGTAAAGGTGCAGCTGACGTCATCACTCACTACCGCCTCGAGCCCTACCTGCGCGCCGTCTGACCTGTCTGAGTGGGTCCTGATTCGTCCTATAACTACGGTAATTGTTTACGGTACTACCGTACGATGGTTGAAATACAAGCAAAACGGCTGTTGTTATCCGATTCGGTGATAAGCAAAACAACAGTTTCTCGTTCGGTTGATTATGGCTGTATGTATTTATGCAAGAGTATAATGTTACTAACAATACTTTTTATCATTCCCTTTTACTTTTTTAACTATAAAATGGGTAAAGATATGGAGGAAAAGAAGTTGGTCTATTGTAATTTGGTCTCTCTCGCTGGCTGATTGTGCGCTACTGCCTACGCCCGCGCGAAATAAAAGAAGTATTTTCTAAATATTGTCGTATCAGTATTAATTGCTTACCCCATTGCAAAATAGAATTATCGTAAGGCGAATTATCGTAACTCGAGCACTACCTGGGTACCAGAATATGTTGATAGTATTATCACAAAAAGTGCATTTAGTCATGAAAATGAGATGAAAATACAGTAATTAGTGAATATTTCTCAGTGAAAAATACCGCGGATAGGCGAATATTTAGCGAATAATGCATATATATGTTCAATAGAGAAATCCTTGAATAGGTGAGTCATGAATTGTGAGACTGTGAATAAGGGGAGTTTACTGTGTGTGTACATACACACACACACATATATATATATATATATATATATATATATATATATATATATATATATATATATATATATATATATATATATAATGTATTTATATGTATAACTGAATCACGAAGATATGGAATGTGATGAATGTATAAATAACGGCAAATGCCACAAAGGAAGAATGAAACAACGGAGTGGTCTCCAGGCCTTTCTACTCACGTTCCTTTGCTTAGCAGACTGATGAGAAATATAAAAGTAAGGTTACAATAAAGCTCGTATAATTGACAGATGACATCCAGATATCCATGAGGATGGGGATTATAAAGGAACAGATGCACCTGGAATCCAACACAGCTGAAGGACCTACCAAAACAAAGGTAAATATTTGAGAGGTATTACAGAATAAGTCCCAACTGGCTCGGAAGCAGGGAGGAGTCACTTAAAGGATTATACAGGGGAAGAGACTGACCACCAAAAATGACCTGTGGAATGAATAAGCTGATTACATATGTTTATTAAAGTACAACAACGAAATATATTCACCTTTTGGCAAACAATAACAATTTTTGCAAAATGAACATTTGAAAAAACACTAAACATACAGACATATAAAATATATATATGGTAACTAATTAGTAATTCAGTGACTTCGTCTTTAAGGTCATTCTTGAACATTTTACTAATACAGGGGTCCAAATAGTACATGCCAGGGCTTGAGATTAAAATCACAGCTGGGAGTAAGCTGTAAAATAGCAGATTCTAAAAAATTTCGCGAAGAGAAATCTTTCGATATGGCAATCATTGAATTGTCAGTCCAATTTATCCTGTGAGAGTTTTCGCTTAAATGAATGAATATTGCATTGGATGCTTGCCCAGTTTTGACAGAATACGTATGCTGTTTAATTCTCACTTCTAAATCTTTACTGGATTGACCAATATGAAAAGAAAAGCAGTCCAAGCATGGAATTTTATTTGTTGTGTTGTTGCTTTCCTTAGGACTATTTAATGTCAACCTGGATTTTTCCTATAATAACAAGCTAAAATAAAAAATACCCCTAAGGAAAGCAACAACATAATATATAAATTCCATGCTTGGACTACTCTTCTTTTTATATTGGTCAGTCCAGTAAAGATTTAGAAGTGAGAATTAAACAGCATAAGTATTCTGTCAAACTGGGCAAACATCCAATGCAATATTCATTCATTTAAGTGAAAACTCTCACAGGATAAATTGGACTTACAGTTCAGTGATTGCCAGATCGAAAGATTTCTCTTTAGGAAATTTTTTAGAATCTGCTATTTTACAGCTTACTTCCAGCTGTAATTTCAGCCTTAGCCCTGTCATGTAATATTTGGACCCCTGTGTTAGTAAAATGTTCAAGAATGACCTTAAACATAAAATCACTGACTTAATTACTAATTAGTTACCTTATATATATTTTCTTTGTTTTTGTATGTTTAATATATCTTTTTAAAATGTTCATTTTGCAAAAATTGTTATTGTTTACCAAAAGGAGAATTTATTCAGTAGTTGTACTTTTATAAACATATGTAATCAGCTTATTCATTCCATAGGTCATTTTTCGTGGTCAGTCTCTCCCCCTGTATAATCCTTTAATTGACTCCTCCCTGCTTCCAAGCCAGTTGGGTCTAATCTTTTGCAACACCTCTAAAATATTTACCTTTGATTTGATAGGTCCACTAATTCTTCTTATAATCCCCATCCTCAGGGATATCTGGATGTCATCTGTCAATTATACGAGCTTTATTGTAACATTAGTTTTATATTTCTCATCAGTCTGCTAAGAAAAGGAACGTGAGTAGAAAGGCCTGGCAACCACTCCGTTGTTTCATTCTTCCTTTGTGGCATTATATTATATATATATATATATATATATATATATATATATATATATATATATATATATATATATATATATATATATATATATGTATATATATATATATATATATATATATATATATATATATATATATATATATATACATACATACATACATACATACATACATACATACATACATACATACATACATACATACATACATACATACATACATAACTATGATTAAGCCTTAAAGTCAATAAACCCCTGCACACAGTGCTGCGATGGTTAAAATGGGTCTCTTCAGTCTCTAATAAATGTATCTGAATTCAGTAGATGTATGTATGAATAAGTGGGAATAGATTCACAATCTTCTTGGTGGTGGAGTGGTTAAGTTAACTAGTGCCAGTGTTGGTATCCAAATGCCATTTTGCATGAATTTCGAGAAGTTCCTTAGTTTCATCATTTTCAGAGTATTACAAGTGCCAAAAATATCAAATGTATTAAAAATGATGACCGACAGAGTTAAAAGGTCTTTCAGAGTCTCTACAAATTCAAAATATCTCTCTCTCTCTGACCTCTCTCTCTCTCTCCTCTCTCCCTCTCTCCCTCTCTATATATATCTCTATATATATATATATATATATATATATATATATATATATATATATATATATATATATATATATATATATATATATATATATATATATATATATATATATATATATATATATATATATATATAATAAGTTTTACAGGCATATCCTAGTGACATAATACATTCCATAATGTTGGTCTTTGGACTCTATCAAGTGTCTTCTCGAAATTACCAAAAGCCATCAGACCGGGCTTTTTAAATTCCATGCACTCTAGCAAAATATATATATATATATATATATATATATATGATATTTAATTTTTGCAACCCCCGCTTTCCTAAAATCAATTTGTTATTCTCTTAACATTTAATTGTTTCTCCAGCTTACTAGTGATGAGTATACTGAAAATGTTCATCGCGACCAACGTAAATGTAATGACATCATAGTTACCACATTCAATCACATCACCTCTCTTTGTTATCATCAGGCTTTGTTTCTTCCATGTTCTGCAGAACCGTCTTGTTAGTAAACAGTTTAGTTAATATTTAATCTTTAGCTGAAATCATCTCTTCAGTGATTTCATCATATCTAGTGCTGTTTATCTTCCAAATTTCGTAGTAGATGATTCCACTTCAGAACCCGTGAATTCATTTACCTGTTCAATCGGCTATTTTCCTTCCTAGTTGTGTTTTAACAGTTGGATTATCCTTATATATATCTTATTCACGTCCTCACAAAAATGTTCTTCACTAGCACAGTCTCTTTTTCATATGGTATTGTCATTGATCTCTATTTTTCTTTACACTTGTGGGTATTTCATTCATAATTCTGTGAGGTAACTTTTCACCAAGGCCACTCCTTGAATACATGGCCTTACCAGCAAAATCCATCCGGTTTTCAAGATCCCTTCATTTCGTCTTGTTCTCCATTTACCTTCACTCTGTAGACTTGATATATAACATATTTTACTCTGCATTCTTCATTTGCTCCTTGAAATTTTGCTACAGTTACATTTCACTGTTGTCAGTTCTTTATTGTATGGTGGGTTTGATTAGATGTCCAAGATTTCCACCTTGTTACCGTATCTCCCCATAGTCATTTCCAGAAAACTGGTGTACATTACTCGCTGATTGTCTTCTCCTCAGGTATGGTTTCTAAACTTCAAAATCTATTTCGACTTTCAATTGCAAAAGCCTCTCATTGTTCATCTCCACACAGACCTTGTGTGTAAGTGCAACAGATACGGATGAAAGTAGTTTTATTTTCCAGCTGGCAGATTAAGGGTACTTTTGACCGTATTTAGATATTTTTTGTTACAAAATTATAATTTTGAGAAAAATAGCCGTCGTGGAACAGTTTCAACATTTGCACTACGTCAAAAGAAGCGTACCCGATTAAAATTACTCTCTCTCTCTCTCTCTCTCTCTCTCTCTCTCTCTCTCTCTCTCTCTCTCTCTCTCTCTCTCTCTCTCTCTCTTCCCATGTAAATTACAGAGTTTTCCATAATTTGGTAAGTCACAGTCTATAAGAGAATTTTAGGATATAAAAGTCACAGAAATTCTTATCATATTTGAATGGAATGAACGACTTTTATTTTCTTTCAATGCAGTGTTCAAAGTTAATGTATGCGTAAGTTTTTTGGCTTTCATGTATATTACCATTAGTTTTAAACGTTTACCAATCATAAAATCATAACTTGAACTCTCAGTTTGTCAGCTAATGACCATATGGACAAGATGGAAATTACTCAATTTTGTTTCTTTATATTTTCAACTTTTCAGGTTACTTTAACCATGATGATAATTTTCGTTAGTCACGCATTGTCATATTTATTACTAGATGTATGTTTTTTCCGAGAATAAGTGTTTGTTGGTTGCAGTTTAATGCATTTTACATTAAACCTTTGAACCTATTGTTATTCATTGTACCGGTAAAGCTAGGGTGCTGCCTTATGCAGACATTATATACATTTATAATTTTTTGTTACTAACATTAAAACAACATTAAAAAAAAGGGCATCTTTAGCTCAGTGAAGATATGTAACAATTTTTAAAATAATTTGCCCACGCAGTGCTCATAAGAAAGAAATTTCGAGCACAGAGGAAGAAGTGGCTAACAGCCGTGGGTTCTACCCAACCACGCCAAACTGCGATTAGCGATTTTTGGTTCAGTCATCAAGTGAAGTTTAAGAGCAAAAAGTTTCAGTTAGCTCTACGAAGTAGCGTCTGACGAGTTTTGGTCAAATACGATATGATACTCGGCGAATGTACCTTACTATTGTTATCATATGCAAATATACACATTACGGTATGATTATGTAAAATCTAAAATTAATACTAATTCATTCAGTAATAAATATCTTCAGGCGATGAACAACGATTGAAGGTAGATTTTTAACATGTTTGAGTAATGTAGTTTTACTGTTTATAAAAAGACCTGATACGGGTTAATCCTGCCTAGCTGATCTTTGGCTGGGACCCGTAATACACACATTTCAAGAGAACGTACACTATGTGACAGATGACGACAAGAAAGCCTCAGGAATAAAAGAGGATCATTTCTTGACTCCAGGATGGCCAAGAAGGACAACAAATACAAAATTGTGTGAGGAAAGAAGAAGCAGTGTTATGCAGACTCCTTATAGCAGCAAGTTTGTGCCAGCTAAAAAGTAATGGTAGGGGAGATATAGTCAAAGAGCATCGTCAAGAGTGAATTAGTCATGACTTGGAATTAAGGTTAGTCCACTGATAGATAATGAATAATTCTATGTAAAAAAGCAGACGCAGAGTTATGTCGTATATATATATATATATATATATATATATATATATATATATATATATATATATATATATATATATATATATATATATATATATATATATATATATATATATATATATATGTGTGTATGTATGTGTGTGTGTGTGTGTGTGTGTGTGTGTGTGTGACTACGCAGAAGGAGTCCCAGTTGTTGTTGGAGGAATATCTGACCCTGCCATTTAAATTTAACTCTCCCGGCGGAAGTATCGCCAGATTCTAATTGTAATATAGAAACATGACCAGTGCCCAACGAGAAAAAGAAAATGGTCATTCCCAAGCCCGTTTCTACAAGAAATGATACAATTTTAAGCCTGTAGACATCACAGAATGGTTTGAAGACACGCTAAAATGAGACGAGAAGACCACGACCTTCATGGAGTTGAAGCCCGGTGTAAAAATTTAACGGTGGCTAATGGTGTTGCAGCAGGTAAAGGTGACAATAAGACAGGTTATCAAAGACGTTGATGAGAAGTAGTCCATGGAAAGAGGAATATGTTGTGAGAATGCAAGAGTTCAGCTTAACTAGGAAACATTGTTTGCTAAACTTTGTACTACATTGCATCCAAAGCCACCGGAACAATCGCAGTGCATTCATCGTAACACCCGGGACCCACTACCAACTGGTTACGCCTAAAGCGAACGGCCACTTACAGCACTCAGAAGAGATTATTACTTAGGCAGTGACGTGAAGAGAGTTTGCATGATTATATATATATATATATATATATATATATATATATATATATATATATATATATATATATATATATATATATATATATATATATATGATTTAGCACTAGTATTAATTTCAAATGTAATTTCACAAAAGTTTTGTGTAACTTATTTTGCGATGTATCAACTAGCAAAATATGAGTCGACTCATTTCAGATTCTTGAAGATTGTGTGCAATGAAATATTAAAGAATATATTATTATTATTATTATTATTATTATTATTATTATTATTATTATTATTATTGTTGTTGTTTTATTATTATTATAATTTTTATTATTTTTTCTTTATTGTATTTTTCTGCTTGAAAGACAGTATTCATATACACTCCAGAGCGCTTGTGATATAACATTCAGTTTTTTCCTCGTCAGATTTTTCATTTATCTTTTATTTTTTTTCTTCCTATTTCTGTGCTTTTTACACCGATTATTTTAAATTTCAGTTAATTATAGCAGATGTAAATGTTTCCATTTTTGCTCTTGCAGTTATTTAATGCACGGTTTTCTTTTCATGCGTTGATATTAAATTCCACAATTCCACTTTATTGCAACTACAAATTGAAACGTGTCCATCATAACTAACTTCAAGGTATTTTGAGCCTTACGGAATCTCTGATCATTGATACAGAGAATCTAACTCAGGGGAAGATAATGACTCGGTACAAATTACTTCGGTGACTGAACATGACTGCAACACCAATATGCGCCACTTCTCTGGAATTGCGTATTTTTCTAATATGATACGTGTATAGATTCATGAATAAATCTGTCATTGTATACACACAAAGGAAGTTCTCATCAGCTGAAATTGAAAGCATAAGATTAAAGCCATGACAAAAATTCTATTAAGCAAAGGTCAAGTCTCCTGAGATATTGTGTGACAAAAGATAAAGGATGATATTTGCAAAACGTTAAGATCGAGAGCATGTTATCATTCCGATTTTTAATGAAAATCAGTTTTATTTTGTACAGTTAACTGTGACTGGTAAATCTTTGAGGGATTTACTTTAGTTTCCATCCGAAAGATGAATAATTTCTGTTTGGTCAGACTTCAGTCAGCTAGATGGATGCCTGTAGAAATGCAAAACAATTGTTATGGGCCCAAGCCCATCAAACATACACAAGTCTCTTAAAATAGAAATAAAGTCACTAACGACCAAGTCCACAATAGGTGGAATGGCCGCAACAGAGTGTACAGAGATGGAATCAAGGAGGATAAAGAAAAACTGAAAATAAAACCTTAATATTTAATACAAACTTTTAGAAAGAAATAACCACTGAGCCTCTTACAAAATACATTAAATACATTAAATAAACACAAAAATCAACCACACACTGAAAACATCGAATAACAAACACACTTACACCAAATTAAGACAGACTATGCAATTACACTTTAAAGAGAGGGCCCTGAAAGTAATAGAATGTCGAAAAGTCAGAATAACCTAACTTATTACACACTAAATATTTATAAAAAAAAAAAATAAACTGCTTCCCGTAAGTGAGCTCTAAACGGTGGTAGTGGCTAACACAGCCTTCAAATCATGGGTCGAGGGGAAAAATATATATTCCTAAGACCTTACCAAACGTAAGAGAGGTCCCCTTGGCAAAATAACTGGGCCAAGGGCGCAGACTGAAGAAAGAATCACTTTAACGTCGCAAGACAATCAATGGACACAGCCGTCCGACAGGTAATCACACCTTACCAGTTGGCAGAGAGGTCCCCTTGGCAAAATAACTGAACCAAGGGCGCAGACTGTAGAACAATCAATCTCTCAAAGGAGGACAGCAGCAGCAACTGAAGAAAGGCAGATCTCATAATCCCGTGATAATCCCAAAATAAGTCAAGCCCTCACAATGTTAATGGTCCAGAAACGACTGCCTCAGTCCTGGCGAGACAGCGCCGAATACAGCTCCGGATGAGAATAAAACAAGCTCATTGTAATTAAAACTATACAACAAGTCAGAAATGTCGGGGAGGAGGAATCAGGGTCATTACGTTCCAAAAAAAATAATTACTGCCAAAGTGATTTATTCAAAACAAATTAATTTATGGTAAATTAAACACATACTGACAATTTTTTCCAATGTTAGTATTATTTTTCAGTGTTCATTTTTACCAAGAACCGTTCAGTATATCTAGGCAACTTCCTAGAAAGAGGGAGCATGTGCCATATCAAGAAAATAAATTGTTTTTAATTAGAGAGAGAGAAAAAGAAGTTCAGACTGTATTAAAAAAATTTATTCAGTAGCATTAACAGATAAAAATAATTTTTTTCTACGAGCACATGTCAAGATTTATTCTCATTTAGATTCGGTATGGGTATTACGAAATTTCGAAATCAACTGGTTTGAGCACCTTTTTATGTTATTTTCACCATCGAGTTCTATTCTCCAGTTTTTTTTTTTCCTGGGTTTTCGTTCTTCAGGGAGCGACCCTGTCATCAGATGGAGGTAGCTGATGCTAGGAGCACTAGGTTTTCCTCTGGGATCGAGCTGAAATTTGGGATTTATCAATCTCTCCTCTCGATGGAGAAATGCATTTAGCTTTATCCCCTTTTGTTTATTATTATCGTACTTTTGCCAAATGCTAAAAATTAACAACCTGTCTAATTTCTTTCTGCCTTTGTTACTGATTTTTGTTTCTTTCGGTTACTTAGGTTTTCCTCCTTTCAGAAATATTGCTCCCTAATTGGCTTGTTAGACCCAACGAATAGTTCCGTCGTTTGCCATCGCTAATGGGCTTTCGGCTTTCTTGTAGGCCTTACCTCTAATACTTTTTTTTTTTGTTTGTTAATAAAAAGTTGGCATGTTCGGGGACTTACTTCTTTCCCAGAACATTACATTCCGCAGGGTGTATGTCAATGAACCGTGGAGGCTTGAGTTTTTTGTTTTTCAGTTATCATCTTCACACACTTTTTTTTTTTTTTTTTTTAGAGTAAGCACCGCGGGAGCTTTCAGCAATGCAATTTACGTTTTTTCTTTATTGACATCTTTCTTTTTTTTTTTCTCAGATGTTCTTGCTGTACATACGTGTGACTATTTCGTCAAATTTTTCTAAAATTTTTGTCCAGAAACCGAAGAAGTATACATAATGAGTATACAGTTATGTCGGTTATGAGCATTTTTGACCTTTGGTAATCCATAAGAAACACTGTTTTTTGAGGATTTTTCTCTCTCTCTCTCTCTCTCTCTCTCTCTCTCTCTCTCTCTCTCTCTCTCTCTCTCTAGTTTACTATGTCATGCTAAATTTTGAGTTGCTGTAGTCATAAGCGTGTTTTTTATATATAAAAGATAAAACGTTAATTCTGGACTAGGTATTTAATATACGTAATTATTTTCGAGTTATGATTTGGATTACTTTTTCACTGAGGTTTGTGGAAGGTCTCCATATCATTAATAATTATGGATATTACGATTATAGAGTAAAAACATATTTGTGGCTTAAATTTTATTGTGGGATGATGAGAAAAATTACCTGATAAATTTGCAGCAAGCAAATTGAATGGGACCAATTTTCAGATGCTTTGTAAGTGGCTTCACGTCATAGATCCAGAGGTGCAAGATCTGTTTGGGTTATTGTATACTTTAACTTTTTTTTTTTTTTGCGAAATTCATGCTTTTGAGAGGCTTTATTTGTAATTCAGTAGGTGGTTAACTGTGCTGCACACTGAACATGACCAGATATAACTAAAAATCCTCAATTGTTTTTGCTTTAGGAAGCGATAGCAGTTGCCATTTGGCTAAAAGACAGAAGTCGTTTGAAGGAAGTTACTTTTTTATTTATTTAAAAGGATCTCAATCTTCCGTGGCTTCCTTCCTCATCTAAGAGCTGTACTATATTTATTGTCTGATGTGAAATATTATTTGTAAATATAAGCTTAATCATTTTTTAATTGGTCGTATACTTTCCGTATTGCCATGAATAGAATTGTTAAAAATATCCTTAATGAACATATAGCACTTTCATGCCCATTTATGAAATTTGGACCATTTGTAACATGAAAGAAATGTTGCAAACTATCTAACGTTGCGATATTTAATTTTGATCACTTCTATTAAAACCGTCTTTATCTGTCCGTCTTTCTATATATCCGTATCCATCTGTCTCTCGATCAGTCTGTACACACACACACACACACACACATACATACATATATACTGTATATACACTAGTTGACCAACCCAGTGCTGCCCGGGAAAACTCTGAATGACAACCGATAAACTCTCTCTCTCTCTGTCTCTTCTGTTAGGATAGTTACTTCAATTACATTGCCCAGCATTTTTGACATTTTATATTTCACCCCTTCTCACCCCCATACCTATCGGGGCTGAACCCTTGGACTTAAAGAGCATCGGGAGTGTTTACTATTCATCTCAGCGACCTCAAAAACTATGGATCAGACACTAATAACTGCCGCTTTCGGTTATGTCACCCCCTTCCCACTGCCACCCCCTTTGGTGCCCCTTGGTGCTAGTGGTGTCTTACCCCCACAGTATTCTTTTTTAGATAGTAAGTCATATGTATACCAAGTACGGAAAAAATGCTCGATGCCTTTCAGGGTTATGCTGGAAATTAAACACACACACATAAATACATACATACATTTATATATGTGTGTGTGTGTAGCATTGTCACATACACACATGATTCTTTCATACTCAAATTTTTATTCATAAATATTACATTACATAGAATTCACCATGCCTTGAAAATAACTTAAATTGGCCATGCCAGTATTCGGACCTGGAACTTTATCTTAGGTATATTATATATATATATATATATATATATATATATATATATATATATATATGTGTATGTATATATATATATGTGTGTGTGTGTATGTATGTATGCATGCATGTATGTATGTGTGTGTGTATGTGAACTGAGAGAAAAGGCCAACTGAAAAGCGTAATGTTTCAGTGAGTATCTCTTCCTTTATTCAGAGATAAAGGGTTTTGAGCTTTGTAGTGCACAAGAGCATGATTTTTTTACACACACACACACACATATATATATATATATATATATATATATATATATATATATATATATATATATATATATATTTATATATATTATATATATGTATACAAATATAAATATATATCTATTTATTACATATTTAGATAATATACACATGTAGTACAAACATAAATATTTATCTACATATTTACATACAGACATAACATACACACATATATATATATATACTTACATACAGACATAAGTACATACAAATACATACATACGTACATACAAGTATATATACATAGACAAAATGTACTCGTAGGAAGAGTGAAAGAAAAATTGGAGTTCACCGATCTTTCGTCTTTTTCTCAAGACGTGATCACACATTTCAAATATTTAGATGCTACGGAACCATTGTGGTGTCGGTAATGAATACACACATGCATATATATATATATATGTATATATATATATATATATATATATATATATATATATATATATATTTATATATATATATATATATATATATATATATATATATATATATACATATACATACAGTATATATAATATTTACCATTTGTTTTTCTCCTTTACGTGGGGTGACCCAAGAGAATGTGATACTTATTTTTTTTTCAACAAGTCTTTTGGGATGAGGTTGTAAGGTCCATGCCCTACTTCTCCAAGGTAAACACCTACACGCACACCCATACACGTATATATACATACATACATATATATATATATATATATACATTTTAATATTGTATATATGTATACATATGGAAGTGAACACTCACAACGGGGCCGAACCCCGGTCTTTCGCGTTAGAGTCCAGGGCAGTATTCAGTATGTATACAGGAAAACGTAGATTTTTCAGTCATTTTAAACTCATCTTTTTTTTTACTGATCGATCAAGAATGTACTGTACTATATTTAGAAGCAGACACTTCAGTTATTTTAAGGGAAGAATTGGTATTTCTGTTTTACGTTTGGTTCTTAACAGAAATTGTCATAATAATGAAACCTCAGTCAGATATAATTATAAGTATTATGCTGTAACCCAGGCTTTTTCTGTTTATTAACCTAAGATGTTATTCTCCCGAAATTCTTTTTATTCAGCTTTCCCAGTGTTAGGTTACTTGATATTTGCAACTTTATATTTCAATGGGGAGTTTTTGAAAAATGTTGAGCTTTCCTTGATAATACCAAATATAATTTTAGCATTATTTTCAGTTTTTCTGTTTTGTTTCGGAATGTTTTTTTCTGAAATTGTATTCCTACTGTACTTTCCCAGTGATGAATAAGAAGTTATCAAACCTAGAATTGTTGAAATATGCCTTCATATTTCACCTTATATTGGACACCCTCACATACGCTTCATCTAAAAGAAAGTATATGTAAATTTCGTAATTGAGATTTGTCATAATCCCTCTGTAAATGAAGGTAAATGTATACAAAGGACATTTGCTAGTGATTTCTTTATAAAGTTTCTAATATAGGAAATCTGAATAGTCTCCGAGGATTGTTTTGAATACAGGTAAAGCTTTTGACATGATCGGAAATAAGACTTACATTGATTGACTTCAACAAAGCTATTCCAAACTTTTCATTTGACAGGTGTTCCTTGCCCTTAGTCGACATTGCTCTATATGCTTCTTATTCAGGATTTTATGGTAAGAGTTATATGCATCAGAGCGATCAACAGAAAGCATGCGGAACTTGCATGCAGAAGGACTGACAAAAACTGCTGTCCATAGTCATAAAGCAATCATAGAGCAAGAAAATGACATGGATACCCTTGATGATTCAGACACCATTTGGGCTAAGGAGATGACTAGAGGAAAGAAAGGTTTGCTGAAGAGAAACAAAAATGATCCGTCGTCAGTCCGAGATCTCCCTGGACTTCCCTGGTATGCCAGACATGCCTTTGAAGGCAGATGGAGCCATTCCTTAAAAGATTTTTGTCATATGGGATATGATTTGCCCATTTTATATAGAAACGTTTTGTATATTATAACATATTTTGAAATTTCATAAAGTTCTCCCACGATATGTTAAAATGTGTAAACATGTTCCCAGGCATTATCGACCCCGTTAACTTCCTGGTTTCTCTCTGACCGGTACATAGGGAACAATCCCTTCCTTGAACCTTATATACAAAAGCCGTCAGTGCTCCCAGAAGTGACATTCCAGAACTCTGTCTGGGCTGTCAAGAGCCGCGGAAAACAAAAGCAGCCTGCGAAGGTAAATAATGTTTGGTCAGTTGGAAGCCTCGAAAGCTGAATGATGCTGCTTCTTGCTCATCTCGTATCGGTGAATTTAAGATGCCTCGAATGCCTCCGAGAGGCATTTTGTTGCTGGAAGCCCTCTTGGTATTCCTCTCGTCCCCGAGGTTCTTTGTTTCTTGGGTCTCTGAATGCGGGAGGATGCGGGAAGATGATTATCAGAATGTTAGGGTAGAAATTACCCTTTTATCGTTATGCACAAGTTTTATCCACTCGCCATTATTCAGAATATGGAAAGGGACTCGAGAAAGCAGCCGACGGGAGATCAATTCTTTACAAATCGTGCAGTGTCTGTCGTTGTGTCGGCTGTCGTGTTGGGTTTCTCCGGTGATTTTCTTCACCCTCCTCCCACCCCACCCCACCCACCCACCCACCCACTCACACTCCCTCTCTCTGTATGCTGTCATGTAAAGTTACTCAGGCATTATCCTCTCTCTCTCTCTCTCTCTCTCTCTCTCTCTCTCTCTCTCTCTCTCTCTCTCGCCTGTCAAATGAGACACGACCAAGTTTAGAAAACTAACATCTAATCTAATAAAAAATGATAAATGAATTATTATTATAATTTTTTTGGCCTGGAGCATTGAGAGAGAGAGAGAGAGAGAGAGAGAGAGAGAGAGAGAGAGAGAGAGCACCAGTGGTACTATTTTTATCTCAGGTCATGGTTATCTAGCTCAGCTCTGTCTAGTTTCAAAAAGCAGCTTAATAAAAGGCCAGCAGTTTTTTATGTGGGCTCTAGAACAGTCATCTTCGCATGCTTTCAGATCTGTTTGCTTTTAGGATTTGTTCTTGGCGTAGATTTTTCTACTACAAACGTCATCAGTGCACTGTTTCTTTCCAGTGTCATCGTGCATCAGTCCAAAAGTGACATCCATGCAAGATAATATGACTGACTTTCACAAAGAGAATGAGTGTTATCTATATGTTTCATTCACCAAAATGATTTCAATAAGATCCTGATTTAGCTATTTTTACCATCGTCGTGTATTTCATGCTTATTTCATGTCATAATTAGGGATTTAAGTACTGTAAAAATGTAAACAGTTGAAATATAAACCATTTTCGTAAATGCGTCAGTTACAAAATTTTTATCAGATGCCATCGTTGATCCTGGGTCCGCTTGAACAGTTCGACGGTTCAGGGAATTCGAGAAGACAATTTTAAATGTAAAAAAAGAAACGTAAAGACAGCGTCGTTGTTATTCCTACGTTAAATAGAAACGAGGCACCCCAAAATTCAAGAAATTCTTTGGTGGGACTAATTACTCCTCTTTCTAGAACCTCCTTTCAGAATTAAATGACCAATTTGATATTTGATGCTTGATATACAAGTACAAAAGATAATGCGTATTTCGAATGTAGTTTGTGAATGAGTGAAATGCTCATCAAAGTTATTTTAGGTTATGCCTTAGTGTAGAGTGTGAATTTTATTTTCTGCGCATAGTCAGATTTAATGAAGAATCAAAAGCTATAAATGGCTTTCTATTTCAAGGATATATTTTGAACCTATGTACTGTAGCCTACGTCATTATATGTGGTTTCAGTATCTCATCAGTTCACAAATTAAAAAAATTCCCTTTGACGAAGGAATTCAGAACCATATGTCGTCAACATTCTTCCTGCCACATGCAGTTCATAAATCATTACAGTTCTGTTGCGTAACTGCGCATTAGGTCAGATAGTGTTTCTTTCTCCTTCCTTCCCAACCATCCATCAACTGTCAAGTTGTTCTTCCCTTTCCACTCATCATCGTCATTTTAACCTTTTTCCCTTCCCATTGGTTACCCTTCTCCTCCCATATCGATAGGGCTAATCTCTCTCTGCGTTTTTGGCCGACGTCCTTATCCGGGAATCTGAGGGGCCTTCCAGACAAGCCACTGGTATTACAGATCACTTCCCTGGGACACAGGAGAAGGATGTCGGAATCTAGACGGCTGCTGGATGCGTAGGAATGAATGGTGCATTACTCTGCCAAGTAGGAGACTTTGGTAGTTTACCTTTCGGTACGTGTTAGATGGCCAGGTTTGGCGTGCATCAGAGTAGCATGAAGCTCTGTTGTTTGATTCGAAGAAATGATAGGTGCTTGATATTATCGTAGAAGGTTTGGAACGGAACATCAGAGTAGTCACCCTTGAGTGTGAAGTCTGTTGTTTGATTCAGAAGAAATTGATAGGTGCGAAGGATTGACTTATTTTATGGTAGAATGAAACGTATTTAACTTTTGGAACGGAACATTTACCAAGAGGATCTTAGTCACCCTTGAGTGTGCAACAACAGTAGATAGTTGTTCAGTTGTATTAATATTATAAGGAACTATGTTGACGCTAACTTTTGGACTACTTTTGTCATACATTATATCATAAAGTTTATCAGAATCATAATAACCGAAATGATAGCCCAAATGGAATAAACTTTAGTCCTTTACGGGTGTGACTTTGGATTGCTTGAAGTTCAACAGCTATGGTTATTTCGTTAGTGTGTGTCCTGCTTAGTTTACCGTAAGAGCATATGAGCTAATGTTCCCGTTCCGTCATAATCAGCAGGTAGCTATTACCGTTTTTTATCGAGGTAATTAAATGTAGGGGAAGAGGGCGAGGGCGCCTTCCGACAAGAGAGGGCACGGGAATATTGAGAACGGGAAAACTAGGGGAGGAATTGGCTTCCAATCTTGCCCATATGCAAATAGGACTGGTATTAAATAACGTAAATAGCACGTTTAACCCAAATGGGTAGACGTATCTGGGAGAGAAATCATGCAGGTAGATCAGAGGTCTCGAATGGATTAATGACCGGTTGATTCCATAATTCAACTCGAGATTTATTTCCCGCCTGACACTTTGGGCTGAGCGCCTCCGAACCCCCAAATGGCCGACCGTAATTTTCCTTCGAGAGTAACGGGTACCTGTGCCATACCACTGAACACGAGATCTCCCTTGTGATACGAGGCAGAGATCACATTCACTTTTCAGACCATTATGGTCCTTGTGGAGTAATGTCTTTGGAGTTATGTTAGGTTTTCTCGTAACGCATGATATTAAACCTAGAACTTTTGAACTAGCATTTAGTGATGCGCTTACCCTTGCCATCGGTGGCATTGCCTCCTTTCATAAATACTGTAGTGAAATGGTATTTTATATGATGAGCTTCACGCTTAAAATGAGTAATTGTTCCTGACAGGAATGTAGTTTTGTCTCCCGTTTCAAGTTTTCAATAACGCTAAAACGAAATGACGTCACGAGGGGAGTCTCAAGGAGTCTAAGCTGCCTGCTAACGATAAGATGCTGCCTCCTTGCTCTGATACCGGGATAACACCCATCGAAGCCCAGGGCAAAGGCTTGCGACGCTTGCGCGGACGTTAGGGGGCTCACTATAGGCCTTGTTATTCTAGATCTTTAAATGATGGGGGAGGGAGGCCTTCGAAACTGGGAATTGAGTTTGGGCTGTTCGTCTGTTGTATGATGTATTGCAAAGGGTAAGCTAAGGTTCACGGTTGGCTGGCGTGTCACAGTCGTCCGTGTCATTTGTCAAACAGAACGGCGAAGGTCAGCATTTCGTTTTCCCCTTTAGACTTCGTTTCGCTTCCTTCTGGATTAGGTCAGCTGCGGTTAGCAGGGGAACCATCCAGTATACTGTAATTGTTTATTTAAAGTCAGATGACCTTATAATAATATCTGATTTTCCTGTGAATGGCTGAACTTTATTTTGAAAAGATTCAGGGTATCACGAAAAGTATTATTTTTTCTATTTTCCAAAATTGTGTATAATGATAAGCAAATTTAAGTGACAGAACTCCTCCAGCTGTTACATCGTGTTGAGTAAATGTAGGCTATCGGGCGAATATGCCTCACATACTAATCACTGTTTCGTGGGAAACAGGTTGCGCCGTCGAATCAGAGGCGAATATTCGTGCACCCGGAAAGTGCTGCAGTGATTTTATTGAAATATTTTTATCGTTGGATCTGCTGTGTATTTCACTTGCAAATGATCATTGCATGGTAAATAAGGGAGTTTGAGCGTTTAATCAGAGGCGAAATGGAATCCGTCCAATTGTTCATGCACCCGGACTTCTGTTACCGTAAGTAGCGCATCTTATCTTTCCTAACGAGGGAAGAGAAACAAGGTCTACGATCCCTCCTCAACCTTGTCCAATTAATCTCCATTTGAACCTGCCCTAATCTGCCTTATTACCATGGGCGGACGACTCTCCTCCCCACCTTAATGTAACTGAAGCACCGACGATCAACCTTGCGATCGTACGGAGCCTTCCTTACCAAACCCTCCGTAATGAGCGGGTCGGTTATTCTCCAATTACCAGGTGCGTCGTTTGCTAATGACCCCCAAACGCTTACATTCCTCAAGTTCTTGTGCTCCTCCTCGACGCCCGCCCTTGTCCTCCTTCTCCAGGGGGAGGAAGGGAATCGAGGAGAGGGAGGCCATTAAACGACGATAAACCGCTGTGGGTTGTTGTAATGAAGGAGAGACCAGACGCTTTATCGGATCGTTCGGGATTTAATGTGGAAATCAACACCGCAACTTTGATGTAAGATTTCTGGTTCTCTCGAAAGGTTTTCTCCTTTTTTGTTTCTTTTCTTTGTTTTCCACTTAATGCTTGCGTGATGAGTTTTTTCTTCGCGGCGTTAGGCTTTCAATTACCTGTGTTAGGTTGTGTGGCGCAAAGTGCAATGTAATTGAGTGCCATTCATGTTAAGGGAGTAAAGATATACATTCTCTCTCTCTCTCTCTCTCTCTCTCTCTCTCTCTCTCTCTCTCTCTCTCTCTCTCTCTGAGTAAGTAAAAAACGTAATTTACCAATTCAGGGTCAAAATTGCAAGTGAACTGCTTCCACTGGGTCAACTGTAAAGTTTAGCAAAGGGGAAAAAAGAATATCAGCCACAGAAAATATTCAGGCAACTTTCTTAGAGAGAGAGAGAGAGAGAGAGAGAGAGAGAGAGAGAGAGAGAGAGAGAGAGAGAGAGCATCTTGCACTTAAACTTAAACTTAAACTTAATAACCATTTATTTGTCTTGTTAGAGACTGAAGATTCAAAGTTTCCATGTAAGTAACTATTTCCATCCTCAGTGCGGAAACATTAGAAACTACCTGAACCTTTTGCTGAAATTAAGAAAGTTGACAGTATATATATATATATTATATATATATATATATATTTATATATATATATATATATATATATATATATATATATATATATATATATATATATATATATATATATATATATATATATATATATATATATATATATATATATATATATATATATATATATATGTGTACTGTATATATACATGTATATATATATATATATATATATATATATATATATATATATATATATATATATATATATATATATATAAAGGAACTCTATTTAGCTATCTTTGGTGGTTTTATTAATTCTCTTAGTTAAAGACAAAAGATAAACCAAACGTTTTCTGTTTAGGAGGAAAGGGACACTGATAGTTTGATCGCCGCCTCTGTAGCTATAATGACAGCCTATTGCAAAGAAAAAAGTTGAGGTGAGCTGGAGCCAAACTGATAATAAACAGACAAAGAAACGGAAGCAGTCAGAGCGAGACTAGAAAATTTGAAAATATTTCTTTGAATTTAATGCTCGAAGTTCTTCTGCGTTGGCATCAAATGTTATCGAATTATTTTTGATTGGATTTATTTTGACCGCAAAAAGAAGAAAAAAGGACACCTCAGTATTTGTTAACATCCTAAAAACAACGTTTTTGTGTATTCTTAATGTGACAGCTGCTTGTTATTTCGTTGATGTTAATGAGATGATAATTTTTAGCTGAATGTGTTCCAGTATTTATGTATTTGTATAGATATGTTTAAATATCATTTTACTTCCTAAGTTGTTTTGAAGCATTAGTGGTTTGCGGAGGTGAGAGAATTTTATATTTTGGTGCCCTGCTAAAGACTTCGTTAAAAATCGTTAAATGAGTTATTCTCATGTATTTTGGATATTGTTAATCAAGGAATGATGTCATAATTTAAGGTAAAGGTTTGTTGAATAAAGTGGAAGTATTTCTCTTCGTGGTTCGTATATTATTACCTTTTGTGGATAGATTTCTCATTGCAGATATAAGTGTCCTGTTAAAAATAAATCTACCCACAGAGTTCCTTAAAATTAGCAGAAATAGTCTGAAAACAGTAGCATGATTTTCAAGTCCACAACAATATCATTAATGAAAAGGCTATCTCTGTAAGCCGTAGATAATATAGGACACGAACTATTCTGAATTGCACATATTACAAACTCTTCATGCTTTACAAAGTATAGTCAGTCGCTTGCAAATGTGTTTTAAAATGTAACACAATATACTCTCCTAAAAGCAGACAGTGTGACAGTTCTGTTATTAATTTGATGAAGCAAACAGACTTCCGTGTTAGAATTGTATTTTTTCGTATGAGCTTATAAGCAATATGTATACCTTGGATCGAGATGTAGATCAACACATTTTTGAAAAGTTCCTGGATTCTTCGCATCGCTTATATTTTTGTGTCAAATTAATATTTATAATATATATATATATATATATATATATATATATATATATATATATATATATAATATAATATAATATAATATAAATTTACTTTCACCGCTTTCATGAATATTAGTTTCTGTACCTTGTTTTTATTTTATTGAAACTTGGTAGACAAGTACTTTTATATTTTTTAACGTTTTTTTTTTTCAAGGTCAGAGATCAATTTAGGGGTTAACATGTAAGACCCTTTTCCTCAAGATCTCACAAGCAATGTTAGGTACAGGTATCTGGTTGTCAGAACTATCTTTTCAAAGATCTACCGTTTTAGTTCTCTTAAAAGGCCATTAGGGGGTGAATTAAACCAGAAACGCAATGAATGTGTGGGACTTCCAGTATAGAATCTGTCTGAGTCAATGCTTGTTTCCGAGTTCTGAGTATTTGTAATTGTTTACTTTTTGCCTCCTTTGTGGTTATCTTTTCTTTCTTTTTGCGATTCATTCGCCGTATTATTTCGTCCCTTATATTGGAGCTATCGGTCATTTTTTCTGTTTTGCATTTTTCATGTTTCTGTTTTGCATTTAACTTGTTTCGGTTTTTATAATTTTGCATTTAAGTCACATCCATTCTATTCCTGTCAATAGTAAGCCGTATCATTACCCATTCACTTCATCGCTTCAGTTCTCAGACCCAGTGAAATGTCTGCGTTGATATGAGATCTTACTAGATCCTTCGCCAGATGGTCCAACTCCTTTGGAGATCACTATCGCAAGAAATAGCGATCTTTTCCATTCAATCTGAAACAGTATGGTCGAAAATTAGGGTGGGCGATAAGTAATCACGCTATCTGAATTCATTAAGTCTCGCACTGCTCTTGACCGAAAACCGGTTGTATCACTTTGACGTCATAATCATGTGTTAGAAGCATTCCGAGAAAATACAGTCACTTGAGATACAGAGCTCTCTCTCTCTCTCTCTCTCTCTCTCTCTCTCTCTCTCTCTCTCGTTGGATTTATTAACAGGACTCTGCAAACAGTGTCTCTCGTTCTGCTCTGTGAATGTGTTTGTCGGTAAGCTATCTGTCTTGTATTTCTTGTACATTTAATTTTTACAAAAAGATATCGTGCATTCTCTCTCTCTCTCTCTCTCTCTCTCTCTCTCTCTCTCTCTCTCTCACACACACACACACACACACACACACACACACACACACACACACACACACTTACAAGCAAAGACGGGCATGGAAACTAGCTTGCAACAAATATACGTACACAATTCTGAAGGATTGTCTCGTTTGTAAACCATTTTTTGAATAATACTTAAAAAGAGGACAGATAATAATTTCTTCCGTATAACCTGAAGTTTCACTAGCGTTGGAAAATTTGACATACGAGCTCACTGTATCAGAATGCAACGTCAGTTTTAACTAATATGTACAATCCTGCACTTAAATTACTTTTATTGATCACTTACCTGCTTAACGAAACTGCAAATTCCGGTTGCACGGCTTCTGTAGAGTAACACGATACCACCACATTCGTCCTCGACACATTTGATCTCAGTTGTAGTAGCCCTTCAAGGTCACTCAGGTAATTATTATGTAAATGTTTTACATTTCTTTACCCTTAGGTAAAGGGATACCACTCTATTTTGTTGCTTTCTAGGTTGGCCTGAAGCCTTTAGCCCTAAATTTATCCGTTTCTGTTGGGGAAATTACAGCGGCAAGAAGTGCGGTGAATCCTAATCCCTTTGGTAGCAAATTGAATTAAGTTCTACATTTGGTTTTACATCTCAGTCAGTCTTATCGGTAAAGTTCTTGGGTACTTGAAATAGAGACAACATAAGCCCTAAAAAAATAAAAAAAAACATGAAATAAGTGTATCACTGTTAAATATAATTTCAAATAATTTTTTTAAAAGAATGAAAAGAAGGCTTTGTTCAGGAAAAAGACTCATGAGAGCGCCTCTGCGGACACCTAATCAAAGATAGTCAGTGCTCTCAAATGATTTTTTATCTTAGTAGATAGGCTGGCCTTATGCCGTCACGTTCCCTCTCTGCGGAGTCCATTTGCCTGCACAAGCATGCTCTACGTCATGAGTTTAAAATTGCAATAAAGTTTTTCTTGAACCGCTTTTCAGGAGTTGTATGACATGCAGTTTTCCATATTTTAATAAGGAATATAATTTTGAGATAGACAGTTGCATCTCTTCCCTGGACACTTTTATTGAGCTTGAAATAGATGTTTTAATTTACGTCACGTAGACCGTATGTTAGTAGTTTATTCAGAAATTATTTTTTCTTTATGATAAGGAGACCTTAACGTCTTCTTCACTGAGGAGATAGTTTCTCAAAGGTGTGTTTTATACCGATGTTATGTTTGAAAATATGAAGACCAGGGGAATGAACCATTTTAGTTCAGTTAACTAGTCAAACTAAAATGGTTAATTCCTCTGGTTTTCGTGTTTTCAAACATAACATCAGTATAAAACACACCTTTGAGAAAACATTTCCCCAGTGAAGAAGAAGTAAAGGTCTCCTTATCGCAAAAAAATGACTTCTGAATATACTCCATTTTCAATGAGTCTACTGATACAGTAGGTCTACGTGGTATGAACTATAACACCACCTTCAAAGCACAATAAAAGTGTCCCAGGAGCCCCAGGACGCGATGCAGTTGTCAGGCTTACGATTGTATTCTTTATTAAAATATAGAAAGTAGTATATCTTATATAAGAGTTGCGTAAATTTCGTCTCTAATCTGATGATGCCAGCTGGATCTTTCACTTTTAGTTACCTTCCGTGTATGATGACCTTATATTTTAATTTTCCCAAGCCATAGGCTGTACCGTGGCCTTTGTGCCATGGCTTTGTAGAGCTTTAGGTTAAGATTCTCTGAACAGCCAAATTTTATCATTTATTCCTTAGTGTCTGTACATCTAGTAGTTTATTGTTATGTTATGAAACATTCAGAAGATAATATGATATTCCAGAACCCTTGCTCTTCTCCACCTAGGCTGGGACCGATCACAGTTGAATAAGAACGTGGTACTTGGTTCACTGCTTTAGGTCAATACGTCTTTTGTTAAACATTGACTAACTTAATATATATAACATATATATATATATATATATATATATATATATATATATATATATATATATATATATATATATATATATATGCACGTGCATATGCACGTGCATGTGTGTATGTTCCTGTATAAATAAATTTCTGACTCACATCGGGATCGAACTCGGGTCTTTCAGTTGAAAAGCAAGGGCGCTATCAACTGAATCACACGAGTCATAAAAGAAGTTGGAACCCAAGTACCACTGTAAATGAAGCTATTACCTAGGCACCGAACTGCCTAGCATACCAGCGAGTTTTACTCAAATTTCCGACCCAGCAGTGATCCAGTTTACAGCATTTCATTCGAATTATCCCTTCTGAGTGAATAAGATAGAAGTAATCAACACAGTCACATGTGGAACAGAAGTAAATTTTTGACTTACTTTGAGATCGAACCCAGGTCTTTCAGTTAAAAGGAAAAGGCGCTGCCATCTGAACCACACAAGTCATGAAAGAAGTTGGAACTGAAGTACCACTGTATCTAAGGGTGGGCAGTGCTTAGCTTACCAGCAAGTTTCACCCAACTTCCCGACCCAGCAGTGAGTGACGTTGTAGCAATTCACTGGAATTATCCCTTCTGAGTGAATATGAGAGAAGTAATAAACGCAATCACGTGTGGAACAGAAATAAATTTCTACTAACATCGACTTTGAATCCAGGTCTTTCAACTTAAATGCAAGGGCGCTACCAGTTGAACGACACAGTAAGCTTTCCCAGGGAAAAGCTTTAGGTACAGTGGTACTTAGGTTCCAACTTCTTTTATGACTTGTTTGGTTCAGATGATAGCTCCCCTTGCCTTTCAACTGAAAGACTTGGGTTCGATCCCAATGAAAGTCAGAAATTTATATCCGTTCCCCACGTGATTGTTGTTGATTAATTCTATGCGTTGCCAAACTTATCCTTCTAATGGAAATCGTAATGGAAAATGTGAAAATATATTATGGATAAATGAAACAGAGATATTTTAAAAGTATTTAGTTCATGATAAACATAGACAACTTCTAATGCTTGTGGTTTAGGTCATTCTTTAGTTATACGACAAATAAATGTGGCAAAAGCCTTGCCACATCTCCAATCACCCATCTCAGGTTAAAGTTTGGGTATTCAATAAGCCGTTTCTGTCAAAATTATCCTACGGATAATCCGCAGGGAATACGTGTCATCCGTAGGTGACTATAAAAGAACAACATAACGGAATCACAAACCGTAACCTCTTTTACTTAGTACAGTATGGATGCTCTTTTTACGGGTTGCTGTAGAGCGAGAGCCCGTGCCAGCACAAGGCTGGCTAAATCTAGTAGTATGTTCAAGCACTTTACCACGAACCATTCAGAATCAAGTAGCTTGTTTTAAAATTCCAAGATTTGATATTTCTAAAACAGCAAACTCAAATGAGAATTTCATCACCAAGTAAAATGAAAAAACAAAAATAAAAGCAATATTAAAAGTATACGCTTGGAGACTGGCTTCTGTTGTACGTTAATTAAAGGTTGGCCTGGTTATCTGTTCAGGTAAATAAGAAATGGTTAGAATTTCCAGATGCCAAGGTCAATATCCCAATACAGTGCAGGTATGGGATTTTATTTTATTGCTCTGTTGTCCATTCATGTGAATGGCCGGCATACTGTTACTTTCATCAGTATTACAGTCATTTCACAGTCAACCACTGGGAAAATTTTGTTAACTCTGCAAATGGAATTCATACGCATTGCACTGAGCGATCGTAGTTGGACGCTGATATATAAATTCTAAAGAAAATGAGAGGTTGCCAAAAGCAAAGTCTAGAGACCTTGGCCAATAGAAATTTTCCATTCGCCCCTAGATTGTATTTGTTGGAAAATGATTGAATTAGCACCAAATTTTTATCTAGTTATGAAATTGGAAGCATTTTGTTAGCACTCTTCATAATCTGAGTCTTAAATATCAGCGAAGGAGATTGAAATTATTATTATTTTTTATTATACTGCTCACTTTCAACTCGAGTATTAAAAGTATGAACGCAAGGGACGTCTTCTGTGGCAAAAACAAAGCATCCTCCCAACAGTAGGCATGTAAAGAAATTTATCTTGAAAAGTTCTCGCGGTGCACTTAAAGTTCTTTGCAGCACCCCTTCAGCCTCTAGCTGCAACCCCTTCCATTCCTTTTACTGTACCTCTGTTCATATTCTCTTTCTTCTATCATGCTATCCACCTTCTCCTAACAATTGTTTCATGGTGCAACTGCTGGGTTTTCCTCCTGTTACACCTTTCAGACTTTTCTACTATTACCTTCCCTTTCAGCGCTGAATGACCATATAGGTCCCAGTGCTTGGACTTTGGCCTAAGTTCTATATTCCATTTCCTATTAAATGCGGATTATTAGGTCAGGGCTGCACACGACCTAAAGAAGTGGCATAGCAGTTTTTGGCTCTGTCCATACCTCAGCCCTAACGACAAGATGGATCCTGCGCCGAATAATCATGATGGGTTCCGGCGCTTGGTCTTCAAGACCTAAATTTCATAATCAATCAATCAGGATGGGTCGGGTGTAGGTTCCAGCTTCTTTTATGACTTCTGTGGTTCAGTAGGTAGTGTCCTTGCCTTTCAATTGAAAGACTTAGGTTCGATCCGGTTGTGAGTCAGAAATTTATTTCTGTTCCACACGTGATTCTGAGTTGATTACTTCTATTATGTGCTTGTTTAGGTGTTTGCATATATAATACTCCAGCTACAAAAGATTTGGGCTCGAAGGCGATTAGCATCTCTGCCATATTTTCTTAATCCAATTCAAACTTTTCAGGAAAAAGGGTGATAATCTCTCGTACATCGCCTTTTTTCTGAGCAACGGTGCCGGTTACTCGTTTATGGATGATTAAGCGAAGTAACCACGGGTCACAAGTAAAAAGAGGATTGTCTGTCAACTCCCTTCATTCGTTAATACAAAAGCAAAACACAAAGATCAGCGGAAGGCCCTCCTCGACGCACCTTTGCTCCTCAAGGTCGAGAAATGAAGGAGCCCAGTGAATGACTCGATCTCATAGATATTGTATAGGCTTCAGTTCTCGATCTCGAGGAGTAAAGGTGTGTCGAGGAGAGCCTTCCATTGATCTTTGTGTTTTGCTTTTGTATTAACGAATGAAGGGAGTTGACAGACAATCCTCTTTTTATTTGTGACCCACGGTTACTTCGCTTAATCATCCATAAACGAGTAATAGGCACCGTTGCTCAAAAAAAAGCGATATACGAGAGATTATCACCCTTTTTCCTGAAAAGTTTGAATTGGATTAAAAAATATGGCAGAGATGCTCATCACCTTCGAGCCTCAACCTTTTGTAGCTTGAGTATCATATATGCAAACACTTAAACAAGCACATAATAGAAGTAATCAACTCACAATCACGTGTGGAACAGAAATAAATTTCTGACTCACATCGGGATCGAACCTAAGTCTTTCAATTGAAAGGCAAGGACACTACTAACTGAATCATAGAAATCATAAAAGAAGCTGGAACCTACACCCGATCCATCTTGTTTAGCCTGAGGTATGGCCAGAGCCGAAAACCTGCTATGCCACTTCTTCAGGTCGTGTGCAGCCCTGCCCCAATAAACCAATGTCCAAGCACTGAGGCCTATGTGGTCATTCGGCGCTGAAAGGGAAAATAAGAGTAGAAAAGTCTGAAAGGTGTAACAGGAGGAAAACCCGGCAGTTGCACTATGGAACAATTGTGAGGAGAGGGTGGATAGCAAGATGGAAGAAAGAGAATGGATATATTCGAGCACACTCCGTTTTATGTAATGTAACATTGTGTATGCTTGCATATATAAGTATTTTTATATTGTTACAGACTGGACTGGGGAGATGAGAATTCACACACAAAATTATAATTGATGCTGCCACAAATCCAAGGGAGTCCAGTTTGTAAACAAAAGGGGATTTAAGTGAAGACTTACCTCAGAATTTTCCTGGAGTTATAATTTAAGGTGGAAGGTCGCCATATTGGAATTTTGAATTCTTTTGCCAATTTACAGTGATTTATTTACAGAAATTAGCAAATTAACATTAGCAAATCAACAGTTAGACACCATACGACATAATCACTGAGGGACAGATTCATGGTAGGGCACCGTAACAATAATGACAAGACTTGGCAACAGGCAAGTGGATAAAAATGGGGCCAATCTGCAATAATCAGTTCAATGATAACTACATTCAGTCTGCAATAATCAGTTCAATGGTAATAATTACATTCAGTCTGCCCTGATTACGTGGAAAGTAATGTCTATGATGGTGTTCCAGGATGGAGGAAATACTTCATGAAAATAGTTGGCCACAACAGGAACTTCTCTAACTACGACCAGGCATAAATTCAATTTGGGTGGCAGGCGAGGTATCGAAGCAGGATTCGATCGCACCACGTGTTTCGTGTCTCCTCCTGAAAGAGACGTTTCGTTAGCCCTGCTCAAACTAAGGGAAATGGAGTCTCCCTACAGAAGATTACGGGAGATACATTCTTAAATACAACGCATAACGTATCATAGAAGGTGCTTTTGATGAAAGCACGTAAATATGATCTGAGAATCGGAGCCATGTGCTCGTTAACGATGAACACGTAATTATACGTGCCCAAACTTAACTAGCTCTGTTTTCACTTAACTTAAATACTTAAATAGCCCTTAGATTGCACTGGTGGAGGGATAAATGATTGTTATATCGGGATCTTTACTCGAATTCGAAGTACGTAAATGGCAAGGCAGGGGATACAGGCAAGATTGTGACAAAGGGAAGATTGTTTCGTGGAGGCATAGGTTAAAAGTTTAAAAGAAGTGGAAATTAAAGAGTTAAGTACAAGGGACAGGGCTGGCAATTGACGACTCGCAAAGTACGAACCTTAATGATGGTTATAGGCGTCTGCAATCGGATCGGCTGTAGTTGGCGATCGCCACACCAGCGGAGATGGAAGAAGCGTCCGCTCCAGACGAAATCAGTAGAATCTCTCTCTCTGCTTTTTGGAGAAGCAGAGCGCATTGGCGTTGGGGGGGGGGGGGGGAGCTGTACCCTGCAAGAGGCATACGCCAGCAAAATCACAGTGGAAAGGAGACCTTAGGTCTAAGGCCTGACAGAATAAAGTCCTACCGCATCCCCTAATTTCGATACGCCTATAGGGCTTCCTAAACGCTAAATGCTACTCCCGCTCAGGTGATGGGGAGACGGGGTTGTTAGTATTGTTCCGCATCGTACGATCTTTAAGGGGGAAATCTAGGTGTGTTCTGGTAGCAAGGGGGTTTTAAGAGGAGGCTCATTGTCTTACCCGGCGTGGGCATTTCTTGGAGGCTGGGAAAGCAAGCGTTCTCTGTCTCTATGTGTGAAAAGAACGGAGTTCCGCCATATTGGCGCCAGCTATAAGCTAACGGAAAATATATCCTCTAAATAAGTTAGCTAGATAGCAGCTACATAGGAGGGGGAATGGATATTCTTAACAATATATATATATATATATATATATATATATATATATATATATATATATATATATATAATTAATATATATATATATGTATATATATATATATATATATATATATAATATATATATATATATATATATATATATATATATATATATATATATATATATATATATATATATATATATATATATATATGCATGCATACACATTGATACATTACATTAAACGATGATACATTACATTAAACGAAGTGTGCTCGAATATGTCCATTCTCAGGATTAACCCTAGCTTCGAGGTTAATAATGAAACTTTACCTTCTTGGATTAGGATTAAGTACCTCCTTCGGCAGGATGGGAACCGTGTCAACGTCGCTAATTGTAATAAAGTCTCAACCCTTCGTAACTAGGCAGAGACGCTTGTATTCTTGTCTAAGTGAATGAAAACGACAAGGTCCAAAGCTGGTGGCTAGGTAATCGGCCAAAGCGAGCATTAGATAAACTTGTAGATTGGTACAGGGATGTAGAGAAAGAGGTGAATTCAGAGAAAAGATACGGTAGGTAAAGATATTGATATGGAGAAGCGAAAGAGTAAGAGCCATCATTCTCCCAGCGCTGTGTTGCAAACGTGTTCCCAGCAGTCCATTAAGGATGATAATTTATGTAACTGCAACGATGCCTTGAAGGGTGGAGCCTCTTTATTCTTTAATGAAATAGATATCGAGATGCCAATACATCACAACCAGGAATACTTACATTAAAAAGCATTTCTCTCTCTCTCTCTCTCTCTCTCTCTCTCTCTCTCTCTCTCTCTCTCTCTCTCTCTCTCTCTCTCTCTCAGCAACTAAGGGTTGACTGTATTTACTTCTGCAAGAAATAAATGTTTAGAGGGTATAGCAGGAAAAATAAATATGCTCTTATTCTTTCTCACTTTAAAAATAAAATCTTACACTGTATATTAAATTACGCAGCGTTCAAGTATGTTGTGAATTTATTAAATAAAGGATAATAAAAACATTATATAACCTAAGAGCTTAGCTTCGGTACATTTCACTATCTTTATCTCTATTTCTTATACAGTAGAATGCAGTTCATGTTATAAGATACAAATAAAATTATTCATAGATTAAAAAATAACAGTACAGCAGTTAATACAATGTTACAACCTAACTTTGGATATCCATCAACTTAGCTGTAAGATCCTTTGCAAATCGGTTTTTAGCTAATTTGGGTTTTATAATCACTTGGCACAATGTTTTATATGGACAATACGCACGGTAACGTTTAGGAAACTTGTTCAGTTTCTTATGAGAACATCTTGCACTGTTATTTTCGCAAAATAACCCTTTTAAAAACTGCGCAATAATTTTCCCGGGTAACCATGGCTACTAACTTTTATAAATACTTTGTTCACTGCCTTCTTTGAACACCTTGCACGATCATTTGATGAATTCTCATAAAAACTTCCATTAACAGGGAATACTACATTTTCCTTTCCGAACAACTTGAAGCCTACTTAAACAGTACATGAGAGTTTCTCTCAATAGGATTCACATTTCCTAGTTTTAACACCTTCGATGAAAACTGCTCTGTAAATGCTGTTATACCTTGAATAGTATTTTCTATAAATTCCTTCCCTAATATCTTCTGAACCCTACAAAATGTTTAGGCATTTGTTGTCATGTTATGTACAATAAAGACTGAGATAATTATGGTGTATGTTTTAGAATAAGAGGTTAGGTGTTAGAGAATAAATAAGGAGGAATAATGAATAAATAAGTATGTCAGTAAAGTTTCTCTGTATTCTGAATATATCAAACAAACAATTACCATAGTAGGATATTTTAATAGCCTGTTAGTGCACTTCATAATTAATATATGAATGAAAAACTTGCTCATACTAAAGTATATTTACTGTTCAGTATACTCTTAAACCCTGTATGGAATGTAATAATTGACGTGTGAATTAAGTTTTTAACACGGTTAAAAATTTTACCGTAGCTACCGTTGTATATCATAACCCGAGATAATTTTCCCGAACACATTCTCCGTGCACAAGCTTATGAATTGGAGAGTTGTCCTACCAAATTTATTGTAAGAATGCAAAAAACGTTTCCTATTGGGTACATTCCGTTTCCTTCCACTTTCGTGCATTTGTATAAGAAAAGATATGAACACAGTAACTTTCAGTTTGGTACTGAGCTGTGCCTCTATGTATATATTATGAAAAACACCGAGTCGTGCTTGCCAGTTAAGTGAAGAAGGATCCACAGTAATATACTTGATTAACTAAAGGAAATGTAATTGTAAAAATATGCACAAAGCTCATAACTTTTCTCCATCCTTCTGTGGACTCGATCATTGAACTAAAATGGGACATACAACAATGGTGAAGAAATGCCTCCTCTCTTTGATATAGGGACCTCTAAGTGGTACGTTCGTTACTGCAACAGGACTTTACAACATTTGCTTTTCAATTGTACCACATTCCGTTTTTAGGAGGGATCACAGATTTGGCTACTGTACAGCCCACAATGGTTAACTCTCCTAAGAAACTATCCTCAAGGCGTATCCTGGAGACATTCTGTCGGGAGAAAGCCAAATTTCGAGTAATCCTACGATTAATTCTTTGTCTCGAACACAGAAGCCAAATTGCTCTGGTAGTCTTCCCCCGTAATTGCATCTGTCTGTTCTAACCAATTACAAATTGTCGTGGGTCCCAGTAAAGCTAATGGGTTAAATTGGAGTGATGGGTGAAATTGGGCCTGAAAATAAGGGTTAATATCCGGTGGGAGGGTGTTATCTCTCATAAGGGTGTGTCTCGTATACCCCATAAATTCTAAATACCGATAGTGGTTCCAAGTGTCACAAGTGATTGCGGGAGATGTTTTAGGCGTTTCTTTACTTATCAGCGTTGCATCATCACTTGAGGCTGTTTTACTTTATTTGCTGTAATGTATGTAATTTCGAAAGTCTGCTGTGGATAATTCACGAAAAATCGTGTAAGTTAGGCCTTACTGAATTTTTGTAAACTTATGTCTATATAATTGACGTAGAAAAAAAGTAATTTCCTATTATGGAGATTTCTGTAATTACCTTACTTTCGTCTTTATAACTCGAAATTGTACCGTAAACCACATCATCATCATCGCCTTCGACCCCTTTTTTTCATTAAAAAATCTATGATAATGGCAAGCAAACAACAAAGGTGAAATAACATTCCCTTGTAGCACCCCACTCTTTACTACAAATTCACTTGACGAGACCCCATCAACATAAACTTTGCTTCTGCTTCGTGGATAATTTCAGTTAGCTGTACAAATTGGTCTGTGAACGCTAGTAAATGCTTCTGTAATTTACTGGAGCCATCAGAAGGGTATTTTTAGATTCCTTACTGTACTGCACACATTTTTTATCCTTGCAACTTCTTTCTTTACTAAAACCAGCTTGTTCATCTATAAGCTTTAGATCAATTTCTTTCTCCAGTCTGTTGCGACTAAGCATAATGAATATTTTCACACGTCCAACTAAAGTGCAATGCTCTGTAGTTAACACATTCTGGTCATCTGTCTTTGGTACTTTAGCTATGACCTCCGATACCAAATGAATTTATTAAATATAAATTACTATTTCGCCAAAGAACCTTATATAAGCGCAGAACACAATGCAGTAGGATCAGTAAACTATTATCATAATTTTTCTTTTATTCT
Source organism: Macrobrachium rosenbergii (assembly GCF_040412425.1). Taxonomy (NCBI): domain Eukaryota; kingdom Metazoa; phylum Arthropoda; class Malacostraca; order Decapoda; family Palaemonidae; genus Macrobrachium; species Macrobrachium rosenbergii. The sequence goes on from NC_089790.1 coordinate 35,444,903, forward strand.
ATTCATTTAATATATGCGCTTACTCATTGTATCACGGCCGATTTAGTGTCGTCTCCCCCCCTCTTCACATTTTACAATACCTCATATGCTTTAAATATTAATCATTAATTATGTGGCTCACATCCGCGGGTAATACGTATAAAGAAAAAGCGGAGAGAGAGAGAGAGAGAGAGAGAGAGAGAGAGAGAGAGAGAGGTGGGGAAGGGGGCAGACAGAGGAAAAGGCAGGGGGAAAGGGCGACTCACCTTGTAATATAAATCACATGCAATATATTAAGGCGCAAAAGGGCTGGCTCTTGCGTAAGTTAAAATCTTTTTCACATCCTTTACATTAGGGGCGAGACTCGCTTGCGTTATTGGCCCATTAGCCAGTGTCCCATTGCTATCAAGGAGCAAACCATTACAAGCCATTAGTGTCATTAGAGATGCGCTATCTAGTTTATCTGCTCGGGCAGAGATGGACGAGAAGTAAAAACAAATATCACGGATGCGAGGACACGGTGGTGGTCCCCTCCAAGAACAAGGCGAGATAAGATCGGTGCCAATACTTATGGAGGCTGTAAAGAAGCAAACACACGGCGTTTATAAACGGAAGACGATAACAGGGCTGTCTCCAGGAGGGAGAACAGAGCTGCTAGCTATATGCCCTCTCCCGTTTGTAGGTGGGGATCCTGTAGATGCGTGGAATTGGGGTGTTTAGGGTGGACAATTCATTTTATTTTTAGTGTACTCAGAGAGAAAGAATATTTGAGCTTACTGAGCTGTAAGTTGAATTTGAATCATTGCATGTCAACATGAATATTGTATGTAAATACTGTTAACACAGGATTTCGTCACATACTAATCTGAGGAGGAAGATGCTGTTTTAAAACCGCCGTGGAAAGGAAAGGGAAAAAAGCTTTTGCCTGCCGTGTGACGATCCTCCCATCGCATTTTAAGAACGGAAAAGCCTCTCACACGAATCTGAAAGAACATAAAATTAATTAGCACGTCCAGTTTCTCAGCAGCAGGCTTAACCAGACCAAGAATGCGATCTTTTCAACACATGACTGTTTATTACCAAGCTTCAGCTGGTTCAGTTTTCATGATCCGGAACATTATCGTGAATAAATATTAATAGAAAGAAAATTGATGTTGGAAACATTGAAAGTGAACCATATTTCGTATCTCCAATTCAGAGATGCTGTCCAACTTCCAGTTAATAGCGACACACAAGATTAAATGTGTTTATGAAAGAACCTTTGAAATCGGAAAGAAGACTGTTTGTGAATACGTATGTATGTAGGGATGCTTGTGTCTTTTCTTTGTCTGTTGTTTTTCAATTATACCGTATATGGTCGGATGTTTTGGAGACTTAGGTTTTTCCAAGAATATCTACTGAGTGCCAGCAGTATCAACTGGTTTAAAGCAGCGTTAAGATATATCATTATCAGCTCTCAGTCTGGTCTTCTGGTCTTCCAAACTCAAAGTTCCATCAGACTTGGTCATCATCTAGAATAATTTATATCAAATATATTCGCTAACGCTTTCCGTTGCGCATAAGCGCCACCTTAAGAGGCCCTATTTCTCATTCGTCGTCTTAGCTTCGTTCATAATCTCGCTTATCTCACGTCAGGCCGTGTAATAAGTTCTCTCGAGGAGCGTTAATCTGGCATCGCCCATTATGACTAATAAAATTGTTTTGAAGTTTTTATTTTTTGTTGCTTTGTAGTTGTTGGGCTCTCCAGTTTTTATTTCCCGAGTTACGCGTTCAAGGGCACCACTGTGCCCCACATAATTTATTTATCTTACTTGTACCCTCTTCTTGGATTTGTTAACATATATTCTTATATATATAGATATGTGTGAGTGTGTGTGTGTAAAAATTCGTAAATCATCTCTTGTTCATTTGTATGCTATATAAATATATCAGCGTTTCGGTAATTGATTACATCATCAGGACTATATAAAAGCATGAAATTGCAATCAAATTAGAAATTTGTACAATAAACACACACATATATAAATATATAGATGTGTGTGAGGTCGTGTATATATATATAGATTATGATTTATCACACACACACATATGTGTATGTCCAGTATACAGTACATGTATATACATACACAAACAAGTGAGTGTGTCGTGAACATGTTCCCGAATGCAATAATACACCTGTAATACTGTGTGTCTTCTACTGGCCGATTAGGTTGGTGGGTAATTGTCAAAAGGCGTCAGCACAGAACCCAATGTTACCTTCTGCTTAGTGGCCATAAGACTGTCAGCTTGATTCCCGCTAAACTATGCTTAGAAACGTAAGGGTAACATCTGGCGCCAACACATTTAGGGTTAAAGAAGCATAGCTGGAATATGCATTACATATGGGAATAAGCATTGTATTAAATCTGTATACTAAACAACATTTCCCTCTAAACGATGGTGGGGGCAAGTGATGCATCCTAATCTTACCAAGTGTTTTGCACGCTAGACTGCTCACCACATGCTTTTATTTTAGCCTTGGTTGGGACCACTACTGTAATAAGCGCGGTGACTTTTTATCAGTGTGTGCTCATTCATCCGACCTTGTTCAGGAGTCGAACCTGGAATTCTTCGTTAAGATGCAATATATATATATATATATATATATATATATATATATATATATATATATATAGTGTGTGTGTGTGTGTGTGTGTGTGTGTGTGTGTGTGTGTGTGTGTGCGCGCAGGCGAGCGTCTGTATGTATGTGTGTATATGATAAATTATATATATATAATATATATGTGTGTGTGTATTTATTTATAACGTATTTCACTTGTTCCCATTTTCCCATTGTTCTGTTGATATGTACATCTAGTTCATCTTTGTATGTATTTTGTATGAAAAGAATAGAGCATGTAGCTTATATATGCCCATAGAGATCAAGTCCACTGGAAGTCTTATAGTAATCATGCATTCATTTTAATATCTCGGTTTCGAATTATTTGACGCCAAATTAATAGACGCACGAACAGTTAACTCTACATGTTAAAGGTAATGTTCCGTTTACGGTTAGATACGTCTTCAATAGTTTTTCTTACTCAGAAGGCAATTTTACTTTACGTCAGCTTTGTAATTTCAAAGTCATTTTTATGATTACAAATATAAGTGAGAATGGTTGGTGTGAAAACTTGTACTGCTTTTTTTATCAATAGAGTGTATTATTAGAAATAATCTGGTTTAGGTACCAAAGCTGTACTTTAATTTACTGCCCGATTGTGAGTGAGACTGTTCATTTTTTCTTGAAATCCTTGACGGCATATTTGTAAATCTTCTTCATTAATGGTTTCAGGATCTAAAACTATAAAAGGAATATTTTGTGGTAACGTGCAGCTATCACAAGGTTTATCTTTAATCCAGTTTCAATGCAAAATGAATGGATTATTTATGGACTTGAACTGCGTTTTGCTCTGAGTGATATTTGTTCTGTTAGTAGAAAAACAATTCCTCTTATCTTGATTATCTAATCAAAAGTATGTTATCAGCCCAGTTAGAACATTTTTTATTTTATCTTAGGAAGAATTTAAGATTTTACATGTGTGCCATTTAGATATTACAATACACCATATTTTGAACTGAACTAAATATTCATGCATGTCTTGCGTAAATTGTTCTAGATTACGACTTTTACGGAACATATTCATGCATAATTCTAGCATTTTTTCATATGTTTAATAAAAAAAACTGCCCGAGTGTAATCATATTCCGTTACAGTTCTAATACCAATGTTATTGTCTCAGATGTTCATTAAACTATTGTTTCTTTTATACATAAAATACAACAACAATATTTTAGGGTTTAGTTCCCTAAATCACCTAATTTTTAAGTCATGATTATGTTCATATCTCTACCGGGTCAGTCCAATCTTCAGGGAACATCAACTCTTTTAAATTATGTTATTCTTAATAGATTAGAGCACCTGTACCGCCATTTCTGGCTTCAGGGTTATCTCAAGCGTCACATTTAGATTCTTTACGTATGGTGGAGGTCCTAAATTTTTGGTTGTGGATTAACCTCTGCGCCATAGTCTCGCATATTCTTGGATTTGGTTTTTTTTTCTTGGGGATACTGTGAAGATCACCATTGATTAATTACCTCTCCTTGCTTCTTTTATAACAATTAATTTTGCATTTTTATAAAAATTACAGGTTGATGTACTGTAATATGGATAGATTTTTGTAGTTCTTTATTATCTTCGCTCCTCTTTGCTTATAAGCTTCTTCAGTATATGAAAAAGTATTCTGATGAAGCTTCTAAGCAAGAGTATGACTTCTGCTTAGTTCCATAATAATAATAGTATTATTGCTAATAATTTCGATACTAATATGTTGAAAGATTCTAAATTTAGCTTTAAAATTGTGACTGGTGTTCCACTAGATGGCGTTCTTGGTCCACTGCTATTTTCAATGTATACTGTACAAGTGATATTGTTGTTGGCCAGGAAAACAAGATTGTTCGGTATGCCGATTACGCAACACTTTTGGGGGCAGTAAAGTCTCCAGATATGAGAAATGATGATGCTCTTAGTTTCAATCGTGACATGGGGCGGATTAGTGAACGGTGTAGTCGATGGGGTATGATGCTGCACTCGAGTAAAACAAAATTAGAAAACATAAGCACTATCGATGAATAGATTTCGTATCGATTTTCCACCCCATCCTCCCCTTCAGGTGGATGGCACTCTGCTGAGTGAGTATAAAGCTTTGACTGTACTTGATGTAACTTTTGACTAACATTTTGCTTTTGAGAAACATCTAATGAAAGTGTTAGAAAATGTCACACAGAAGTTAGGTATTATATACTTGAGGCCTCATATATTTATAATGAAGATGAAATCAACGCAACCTGTATTACAAGAATACTGTTCTCTGGTGTAGACGTCTGCCTCTGCTAGAGAATTACCTCTTAGATGGGGTGGATCGTGGTGGTACGTTTCTCTTTCCGAACACTATTATCAGTTGCGACTTGGACCATCGAGTTTGTCAGTTTTTCAGAAGTTGTATTTTAACAGAGAACTTTACAATCACAGTTGATCCCTGATCCTCTTTTGCATTAAATGTGCCATGCTGTCACACTTCTCAGTTCTAGAGGTCTTTTATTCCTCACACCGTTGGACTGTAAAACATTCTCCTTGAGGATGATGTGTAATTAAAACTTCAAAAGTTCAGCCAAAGATGCAGTATTTTTCCTCTTTATATATTTTCTATTATCTTCTGTAATTTCTTTTAATGAACACCGCATTCTTTGGAAGATTGAATATCAAATCAATGGTCTCTGTAGGCTAGTTCCATATGAATAGGGTTCATCTAAATAATAATAATAATAATAATAATAATAATAATAATAATTAAATGAGCCACATTCTGTTTAACTGTAAAATTTCTCCTATCTGTTAGAAATTTAATGCTGCACAGCACAGTGCTACTTCCTGCATGAGTGCAATCCCCATTTCTGTTTATTTCCCAAGGAAGATGCAATTAAGATGGGTGTTCAAAGATCTCTAGCCTGACCAGGGTAGTTAACCAGGGTCGTTTTTGGATATCCTGCGTGGCTTTGGGCTGTAATTGAAGTGGGTACTTCCTTACTATATATATATATATATATATATATATATATATATATATATATATATATATATATATATATATATATATATGTAATTCTAATAGCCACAATGCCCTCTTAACTTCTCGAATTCTTCGCGCTTTTTGGATATGCTTGTAACTACGAAGCCGAAAATATCCAGACGGAAGAAATTGAAGAGCCTGTGAATAGCGGTCATGAGAATCGAACCCGCGTTACCATATTCACAAGGCTATTAGAATTACATATGTGTCTGTAAAAGTGACCAGTAGATTCTCATATATATATATATATATATATATATATATATATATATATATATATATATATATATATATATATATATATATATATGTATATATATGTATATATATATATCACGGTGATGTGATAAAAGTCATAATATGACTGCGTGTGACAAACGCACTACACGGTCAACATGGCAGAGGTGGGTGGATATCGTCTCTAAATACAAACACCTGAGTTCGACGGGGATTTGTAGATGGGAACCGATATCCACTTATACCTCATTTGCTGGCCGTGTGGATTAAGGCGTCCACTGTAGTCCTGAGTTCTTGTCCTTCGTTGGTTTGAGCCCACGAGACGACGAACTTATTATCAACTCAAAAATTCCCCTTCGGTAACATATATGAAAATATATTATTTCCGAGGTAGAGCGAATTGGATATTAAAGGATGTTTGTAGCTTACTGATTGTATATGAATCACGGTGATGTGATAAAAAGTCATAATGTGGCTGCGTGCGACAAACGCACTACACGGTCAACATGGCAGAGGTGGGTGGATATCGTCTCTAGGATATCGTCTCTAAATACAAACACCTGAGTTCGACAGGGATTTGTAGATGGGAACCGATATCCACTTATACCTCACTTGCTGGCCGTGTGGATTAAGGCATCCACTGTAGTCCTGAGTTCTTGTCCTTTGTCGGTTCGAGCCCACGGGACGACGAACTTATTATCAACTGAAAATTCCCCTTTGGTAACATATATGAAAATATATTATTTCCGAGGTAGAGCGAATTGATATTAAAGGACGTTTGTAGCTTACTGATTGTACATGAATCATGGTGATGTGATAAAAATGCATATATATATATATATATATATATATATATATATATATATATATATATATATATATATATTCACGTATTTTCATTCCCCTCTTAGCCAGCCAAATAATAATTGAATTTCTGAACCAAAACACTTCTCAATTAACCGGTAGGCTAGATTTACTGGTGGGAAACAAGGGAGTAGCCTATTTTGAACTCGGGTAGGATAATAGCACCCCCTTTGACCGCCCCAAATCACGTGTTCAGTTGTTGATGCCCGTCCGTTGGGGTATAGAGGCGAAGCCAGGCTGTAAGGTAGACTAGGAACTTAACCTTTAAGTACCTAACTCTAAGACCTATTTTCCTACACCCTTTTTTGCTGGCTGTGTGACTATTTTGCAGATGACTGACCTCCTCTGACGGAAGCAAGCACCGCCCGAGGAGCGTCTCACCTGTCGTAAACAAGGCATTCGGAACCCAGACCGTGACACGGAAAGTCTCATGCCACTCCACTCCTTTTCCTCCCCTGGAGAGGCTAAGAAGCAACGGACGGCCAAATCCTGCATGTTAATTGCTCACATCCACAGGCTTCAAGGTACATCTGAAGCAATTAGTCCTCTAGCCAGTCCTTTTCTTCTCAGTGAATTTCTCTCTTTATTTTTTCCAAATTTTCACTTTTCATTCTCCTAACAAAGCTCTTTTTGTTAAGCCAAATCTACCGAAAGCAGCCCACAACTCACCCCCATGCCTTGTCCTAAACTAACTCTAGCTCAATTCAGTGATCAGCAGTAGATTACTCCCTCCATAGTGTTACCATGGGCTAATTAAATTTAATTAATCAACTCGTCCATGGTGTATTGTTTAGCTTAGTGTGAGAGAAATTCCTTTGTGTGAATGCTAATCCTAGATTCTCTTACAGGGTCCTCACTACTATCTGTTCAGTCGACCCACCCTTGTGCCTCAAATCATCTTAAAAGTACTGCCATTTCCAGTAAACACAAGAATTTCCTGATCTGCAGTCTGGAACATTAATCTGTTCCTCTTTTCGTTGCACACAAGAGAGTGTAATCATTCAAGACGAAATTAACTGGTCATATGCAGAGATTTTCTACGCATTTCCAATTCGCATTTTTTCCGTTACTTGTGTTTACTTGCTGTATCATCAGCCTTGCAGATTTCCTTCTTTATTGCTTTTGTAAATAAAGTCAATTTAATGTAACTTGATATTCATTTCCCATGGTGACCTTCCAATCCCTGATTAACTAATGGTAATATCAAGGTAAGTTATCCATTTCTCCCCTTCATTTTGTTACAGGTTGGTCTTCTTTGTTGGTCCATTGAGGCAGTAACTAAATAAAAACCCCCTTTCATCCCTCCGAGACCCAATCTGTAAAAGTGGTGACCTTGCCAGAATTCCTATAGACTAGTGATAACTAGCTTGGCTAAATTGCTAAAACTAGGAATGAACGAACCAGGAATAGATCATTCATTTAACTTAATTCCATTATTTCACAACGGCATTGATGCGACTGAAGCAAGAGCACCCAGGTAGAGGTTGTTATTAAGTCTTGAAACATTAAGGATACATAGGGATAAATAGGAAAGTGATATTTTTTTAAGAGAAAGAGTAAAAACGCAACAAGTCTCTTTTGTTAGAATTCTTTGTAAAACAGGCGAAAGCACATAGGTTTTAAGTTAGTGAGGCAGAGCGGCAGCCTGAGAACTTTACCCACCGCAAACATCCTGTGTTGCTTTGCCAGATCAATGAGCAGTAGGAGTTAGGAAGTGCTTTGTTAGGGAGATTATCGCATGTGTTAGCTGTGAACAGTTAGCCAGGAGTTTTATTCAAGAACAGTCACAGCAGAGAAAGTGTACGATTTCTCTGTCTGTGATGTAGGGATTGAATGTACGATAGTTAAACCACGTGTAGCAATCTTTGTCATCCCGATGCCAAGCGAGTGCAGGTGCTGTGTTCAGTTTTGTGCAGGTGCAAATCATTCCACTGTCCCCAACAATAAAAAACATTCCAAGCGTAGTCATTTAACAAATACTTACATTCGATGTTCAGTAACGTAAAGGCGTTGCTGATGTTTAAAATTAAATAATTCAGTTTTGCATTCAAAACCCCGCCTTCAGCCAAGAAAGTGGAGGGCTCTTTTGTCTGAGATTCCAAACCCTCGCTCGCAGCACACGATGATGCAAAGCCTGTAGCAATCAGCTGTTTTTCACCCACGTGACTCATTTCCACACCTTTCTTTCATGGCGAATGAAATTTCATCATTCTTCACCCCAGCGTAAACCCTCACGAAAGACTTGAATATCTTTGAGAATAATTTGCAACCCTTTGCCCACCATCACTTGCCATGACAGGGGTAAGCCAGTAGAAATTATGTAAATACCAAAAGTTCACTTTAGAAAAAGTAACAGTGTAGTTTTGCAAATATAATTTATCTTAAGCAAAAGGTAGAGTAACTTCAATCATAACGAATATGTTCCATTACCATACGCTCTCAGAGAGAGAGAGAGAGAGAGAGAGAGAGAGATATTTCTTTTCATCATAACACAGGGGATACTAATAATTAATCAGTGAGTATTGGAAAATAAACCCACAAATTTATAAAAGCCAAGTACAATAAGAATTTTCTTTTTAGTCCAACTGTTGATCTTTTAAGATCCAATTTCATTATTTCTTTACTCATTCTCACATAGTGAGTGTTGATTGAATTATCTCCCGTCTTCTTTTTTTTCCATTAAGTGCTTCAGCTGTGGAGTGAATTCTCGTGAGTTTCATAGAGGGTACGTACCGCCATTTTATAACATTTATCAACTACTGTGCATGAGTAGGGATTCATTATCCAAGACTTGCGTATGCTGCAAGTACCAAATCGCATATTGCATGCAAACCCCATAAGTTCCCTTTCCTCATGTCGGGGAGCAACCACTAGTTCTTAGGACTAGCCACCCACGAGTGCACGCCCAAGGGTTTCCGTTTCCATAATGCCACTAATCTGAGGCACTGCCAACCAATTAAGCTACTGAAGCACTTACCCTTTCTCATTTCCCTCTACTCCTTACTTACCTTCTGCCTCAGGCAGAGTGCCATTTCTTTCAGTGCTGTTTGCTTGCACTGACCTTTTAGTGTTGCTCCCCGAAGCACACCAGCACCACAGTGCCACCAAATCAAAGCAATCACTTATAAGCCACTGCACCTGTACCTGAGATACAGAGTGCCCACAACAGTGTATCCACCCATAAGGATTGTAGCGCCTTCAGGATCATTCCCATTTCCTAAGTGTTTCTGCCCACAAGGAATATTATACCGTCAGGATCACTTCCATACCCACCAGCATATCCGCCCATAAGGATCAGACGTCCTTCAGGATTGGTCCATCAGTGTGACCTTTGCACGGCACACTCATCCACAGTGCCACCTTATTGAAAAGGTGCCACCCAACTGAAGTGCCACCACAATATGGGACACTTCCACATCATTACCGACCGTTTTCCCTTGTCCTCCTCATAACCTTTAACCAAGTCTTTAGAACAGCGCCATGCCCTCATGAACTTGGGCAAGGACGCAGGTTTCATAGAACGGGGCCTCACCCAGTGGGTGAAGGAGCAGCTAGAAGAGCAGAAGCAGTACGAAGAGGCTAAGGCAGCAAGACAATTAGCCCTCAAAGAAAGTGAGCTGGCTCTCAAAGACAAGAAGCTCAAGCTGGAGAGAGCAAGGAAGGAAAGTGCTGAAGCTATAGCGGTCCAACAAGCCCCCAACCCCATACCTGCTGCACCCAATGCTCTGCTCTCAAGCCTTAATTCTCTAGTCCCTAAGTGGACTGAGGAAGAGTCAGAAATATGGCTAGAAGAGATTGAGGCGCTCTTCGACAACTACAACATCACTGAGGCCGAGAGGGCCTTAGTGCTGACCAAACACATGGAAGGAAAGGCAAAGGCAGCCTCTGCTCGCTGGAGAAGAGTCAAAGAGGCGACCTGACTGAGGTCCATAAGGTCATTACTAAGGCCTACAAGATAATCCCGGATAAATGGAGACAACGGTTCTTAGGTTTTGCCAAGGAAGTCGGCTGGTCCTGGATGGAATGGGCCTGTCACAGGACCCAGTCTGGTGCCTGCTGGTTCGACTCCCTCTCATGCACGACCTTCGAGGACTTATTTAATAGGACCATGCTGGAAGATCTTTTCCAATGTGTGCCTGGGCCCCTTGCTGTATATCTCAGTGATAAGCATCCCACCACCCTTACGGAAGCCTGCTGCTTGGCCTATGCCTGGGAAACATTTAACCTATCCCACAGCACGTCTCACCGCCGCATAGTGCCACCCGGTACCTCTCAGGCTCAACTCGCCCAAAGAACAGCTTACCTAGCAAACCCACTTGCACCAATTGCAAGAAGTTCAGTCATGCTGAAGCTGATTGCCATTTCAAATTTAACAACAATAGGCAGCCTACCAACAACCACCAAACCTCCTCTCCTTCTACCTCTGCACAACCTTCTCCACTGGCCATCACCGCAGGAAGATCAGCCCATCCCAAGGGAACCTGCCAAGACTGTGGAACTGCAGGGCGCTATACTGCTAGATATACGGCCTGCCCAAAGCACATGGCTTTCCCCAGGCGCGTCAACCTGATTAGTGCCACATCCTCCAGGGCTGTGCCGCCAGAGATGTCTAACCCTGAGCAGGTCTGGACACAGACTGTCTCAGTGGCACCTCTGCATGGCTCTAGCCTGTCAGTGAGCCTGCCAACTGCCGTAGACACTGGCTCGGATATTAGCCTGATTGATCGAGCCCAAGTGCCAGCCAGTGCCACTGTGGATGAACAGACTAGGTGGACGATGACCTGGGTAGAAGACACCTCCAAGACCGTTCCCACACTTGAACTCAGGGTAAACATCCCTTGGGGCACAAAACCTCACTGCCTTGGCATGGTGAACTGCATCCAGCACAGAGTGGAGTTCCTGTTAGAACAAGACATTCCCTGGGGATGTCTGTCCCCGAGCCACTCTGTTACCTGTCTACCTCCACCAGGGAGGCCACTCCAAACCAGCCTGACCGGGACACAGCCACTGTGACAGCCATGCCACCGTCAGCCCAACCTTCCATTCACCAAGGTGTGCAACGGAAAGAACATCCTCCAAACCACTCCAGGCCCAGTCCTAAATCCTCACAAAAGGATGGCCACCAAAAATCTCCTCCCTTACCACGAAGGGATATCACCCGGCACCGCTGCAGGACCTGCAACGTAAGAGGGCACTCCGAAAACTGGGCAAGGTGCCCCAGCGAGCTAGCCACAACAGATACCACCGCTACAACAATTCCAAGAGTCTCTGCCTTCCACCCAAGACAGGAATCTCTGTCCCCTACTACTTCGGGTACACCGTGGGGTCTTGCACTCCCGGGTCCCTCATCAGCCATGTCTGACTCCAATCCTCTGCCAGTGCCACTCGAGAGCACTGGGCGGTGCCAAGCTCTGCCTATCTCGGACAGAATCCCTATACTAACCTTAATCCCCGTGCATGGCCCCGAATTGGTGTCAGTACTGGATCTAAACCCTAAACCAGATCCTCCTACAGGAGATCCTCCAAACCTTACCGAATTAGTCATTGCCCATTGTGAGCCTCTGACCCCTGATGTTTCTTCTTCCCAATCTCTTTCCACTGCCGAGGATGACCCTCTGGGGAACCTGGATGTTACACCTTCTCTGGTCGACCACGAACTGCCAGCCCAGGACGCAGACGCTGGCTCTACCCTTACAACGGTTGTTGCAGCAGCCGAAGTAGGGAACCAGCCCGTAGTTACTAGGCTACCCCTGATCCTGCTCCTGATGGCTCTTCTGGCCTCTCCCCAGAGTCGGTGCCCTTGTCACCTCCTAGGAATGGCGTAGCCAGACCTTGGAGGCCCTCGAAGAAAAAGAAGAAGAAGGGGCGGAAAAGATCCACTTAACCAACCAGAGCCACAAGCTCTCTTTGGCACTCGTGTCCCATTGGCACAGTGCCGCTTCCACCTCAGAGTGAATTTGGCAACTACCCAGAGAAGTTAGGGGTTAGTCTACTTGGACAGAGATCACACAGGCTAACATCCTAGGCATTTTTAATACAAACCTCGTGACTAGCATCATCTATCTATCCAATACTCAAGCTGGTACACCCCCTGGTCACATACTATAATAAACCCTTCAGGTTACTCATGTTCACATTTAGTGTGTGTATTATTCCTAAAGCATTGCGTAATCTGCAATTAATTGCATTTGGTTAGGACTGTGTCAGAGATTTACCATGTGCCCATTGCCTAGGAGTAGAGTTCCCCTGTCATCAGAGACAGCCAGTAGAAGTTGTCTATACCGTTCTATAGGTTGGCTCTGCTGTAGTAAGTAAGTTAGCAATGCAAGTACCCATCTTAGCAGTTAGGTAGGTCCATTTAGCTATTGCAGTGCAAAAGCACAATTCATGCAGGGATGCCAGCTGACTAGTTGGGATGAATAGCTTACTTAGCCAAGACCTTCACACCCGAAAGGGTGTGAATGCCTTTTCAAAGAGGGGACCTTTCATGTATTTTCATTCTAGCTAGATTTACTGGCGGGAAAGAAGGGAGTGGCCTATTTTGAACTCGGGCAAGACAACAGCACCCACTTTGACCCCCCCCAAATCACGTGTTCAGTAATTGATGCTCGTCCGTTGGGGTATAGAGGCAAAGCCAGGCTGTGAGGTAGACTAGGAATGTAACCTTTAGGTACCTAACCCTAACACCTATTTTCCTACACCCTTTTTGCTGGCTGTGTGACTGTTTTGCAGATGACTGACCTCCACTGATGAAAGCAAGCACCGCCAGAGGAGAGTCTTGCCTGTCGTAAACAAGGCATTTGGAACCCAGACCGTGACACGGAAAGTCGCATCCCACTCCACTATTTTTCCTCCCCTGGAGAGGCTAAGAAGCAAAGGATGGCCAAATCCTGCATGTTGATTGCTCACATCCACAGGCTTCAAGGTATGTCAGAAGCAGTTAGTCCCCTAGCCAGTCCTTTTTCTCTCAATGAATTTCTCTCTTTTCATTTTTTCCGAATTTTCACTTTTCATTCTCTTAACAAAGCCCTTTTTGTTAAGCCAAATCTACAAAAAGCAGCCCACAACTCGCCCCCATGCCTTGTCCTAAACTAACTCTAGCTCAGTTCAGTGATCAGCAGTAGATTACTCTCTCCATAGTGTTACCACGGGCTAATTAAATTTAATTAATCAACTCGTCCATGGTGTATTGTTTAGCTTAGTGTGAGAGAAATTCCTTTGTTTGAATGCTAATCCTGGATTCTCTTACAGGGTCCTCGCTACTATCTGCTCAGTCGACCCACCCTTGTGCCTCAAATCATCTTAAAAGTACTGCCATTTCCATTAAACACAAGAATTCTCTGGTCTGCAGTCTGGAACATTAACCTGTTCCTCTTTTCGTTGCACACAAGAGAGTGTAATCATTCAAGACGAAATAACTGGTCATATGCAGAGATTTTCTATGCATTTCCGATTTGCATTTTTTCCGTTATTTGCGTTTACTTGCTGTATCATCAGCCTTGCAGATTTCCTTCTTTATTGCTTCTGTAAATAAAGTCAATTTAATGTAATTTGATACTCGTTTCCCATGGTGACCTTCCAATCCCTGATTAACTAATGGTAATATCAAGGTAAGTTATCCATTTCTCCCTTCATTTTGTTACAGGTTGGTCTTCTTTGTTGGTCCATTGAGGCAGTAACTAAATAAAAACCCCTTTCATCCCTCCAATGAGACTCCAGTCTGTAAATATATATATATATATATATATATATATATATATATATATATATATATATATATATATATATATATATATATATATATATATATATATATGTGTGTGTGTGTGTGTGTGTGTGTGTGTTAATACACATATACATAGATAGACCATTTTGTCTGCTGGCTAATGTTTCAGGATTCACTCTGTTTTCAAGGCTGAAAAAGACATAAAAGATTGCTTGTATGTGGCAATGACTAATTGTGGTATGTGCTGTTGAGCTGCCCTTTTTTTAGGGACAATGGCTTAATGTTGATTCACTTTACATATATATTTATATATATATATAATGTATATATAAAGTAATATATATATAATATATATATTATATATATATACAGTATATATATATATATATATATATATATATATATATATATATATATATATATATATATATATATATATATATATATATATATATATATATATATATATATATATATATATATATATATATATATATATATATATATATTTATATATATATATATATATATATATATATATATATATATATATATATATATATATATATAGTATATATATTAATGAACATTAAGCCATCGTCCCTATAAAGGGTGGCTCAAAAGTAAATACCACAAATTAGTCATTGCCACATACAATAATCTTTATGTCTTTTTCATCCTGAAAACAGAATGAATCCTGAAACATTAGCCAGCAGACACAATGGTATATCTATATATCTATATGTGTATTAGTATATATATATATATATATATATATATATATATATATATATATACTGTATATACGTATATAGATATATATTTATCTATCTCTATATCTATCTATTTATATATATATATATATATATATATATATATATATATATATATATATATATATATATATATATATATATATATATATATATATATATATATATATATATCTGACTCACATCGGAACCAGATATATATATATATTTCAAATATATATATATATATATATATATATATATATATATATATATATATATATATATATATATATATAAATATATATATATTGTATTTATTTATTATTTATTATGTATTTTTATTTAGTATTTATTTATTTATTCAAAGTCAAGGCATTTCCCTTAGACGGTGGCCTCCGAGTAAAGGAAACAATTATCACTGCGATATTCATACGTAAACTACTGGTTTTGGAGAGAGAGAGAGAGAGAGAGAGAGAGAGAGAGAGAGAGAGAGAGAGAGAGAGAGAGAGAGAGAGATAATTCCCAAACTGCCTTTTTTTTCGAAATGGCATTTCCCTCTTGCTGCTGGTACTAACTTATTCGCAGTCACATGGCTTACTTTTTGTAAAATTCTCTTCAAATCGAATCATAATGTTTTGCGAAATCCTGCAAACGAATAAACAGAGAAACCGGATTCTTCATCTCCTTAATGGAATGTTTCCATCATTAGATTCCAGTCTCCAATTTTCAGTTTGATGTGTGCACTTATTCTTTACCCGACCGTGCATCAGTATGAATTAAGTGTTATTGAAACTGACGACTTAGGTTTCGTGTGTGATAAAGTTTTGTTGGAAAAATAAATTCCTGACAGATCCGCCAATTGCTATTATGTAATCGTGAAAAGGGCCTTTTGCAATAAAAACTAATGTGACATATATATCATCAAGGTAGTTTATTTCAGGAATTTACATTGAGTGTGAATGTTATTTAGTAAATATAAACCCACACGTAGGACACCGGTAACTTGCATTCAAAAATCGTATATTTTCGATAATGAATATTTCTTAAATTTCATATAGTTTTCAGAAATTAACTATATTACGTCTGGGCTGTGAGCTTCAGTTGAAGTTATAGTTGTTCATGCAGTTCAAATTAAAAAGGAGAAAATAAAAAAAAACTACTGACTTTACGGAAATTCATGGCAAATACAAAAATGGAGATTCTGCGCAGAAGTTGAACGTAATATCCGCCCATGTACCAAGATAAGCATCAACTAGAAAAAAATAGATTAGGAACAATATCATTATGTAAATTATAAAAACGCAGTGTAGTGGGAATAAGATGATAGTAATTTTCTGAATTACTTATAATAATTGTAATTCGAAATTCATATTCTGGGATTATAACAATAGGTCAAGAGAGACATATTGGTATGTAGTTCTTGGAGATAGCTAATTTAATCGTAATGATAAGTTAAAAGTACAATAGCAACCAAATGACCAGAATTTCCACCTATTCTCTCTCTCTCTCTCTCTCTCTCTCTCTCTCTCTCTCTCTCTCTCTCTCTCTCTAAGTTGCCGTCTCAGTAATTAGGTTCGTATTAGGTTCCTTGATGTAATAATTAAACTTCTACCAGTTTACAGTGCAATACTTGAAAAATTTGCGTATCCAATACGTAAAAATTTTGTTATATTATCAAAATCTTGACTTTCAAAAACTTTAGGCCTTTAATGAAATTTAATATATGTCCTGTATTTGTTGCAGTGCTTACTCTTCGAGTTTTCTCCTAATTTCAGTTTATTCTGTTATTCATATCATCTGCCAGTCCGCTCATTTTTCCTTTATAATGATGTATCAACAAATTTACATATATACATTTTTATATATATATATATATATATATATATATATATATATATATATATATATATATATATATATATATATATATATATATATATATATATATATATATATATACATATATATATATATATATATATATATATATATATATATATATATATATATAAATATATATATATATATATATATATATATATATATATATATATATATATATATATATATATATATATATATATATATATATATATATATATATATATATATATATACACACACACACACACACACATACACATACACACACTTTACTCCTTTGAGATGGGTGGCTTGATGAGGTGCTAACCTTTCGGTTCCTAACAAACTTTTAGGATTGTGTTGCCAGCCCCATGCACTTCTTTTCATTGGCTGCCACCACCTCAGTCGCCTAACTACCAGATCAGTAATGCATTAATTAAGTCAACACAGAGACAGTAAGTTTTTCAAGAAACCTGCCTAATTTGTGTCCGAACTGCAGAGGATCGATTCCGTGACTCTCGCAGGTGAAACGAAGCTTGCAACCGCTGCGTGAGAGTGTGCGCCCTTTAAAAGAGATAGGGAGAGAGATGGTAGCTAATATCGAGTTAGGGTATCACCTCATTGAAAATGAGTATTCTCTTTAGACTTTGTTTATAATTGATTTGTACCAAATACTAAAACAGAGTCATCGTTGCTTAACTTCGCTGATAAGACCAGGTGCGTAAATAATAATCTAACCGGTGTAAGAATGTGATACCATAGGTGGGCAATCTACTTTAAATAGAACTGAGGAAACATACGTTGTCCTGGCAGTTCCGCTCTGAAACCAACTCTCTTTTTTCATGCACAGTATTGAGATATTTAGCTTGATGCAATATTCTCTCTGGGTAGTGAAGACGTGTTCTAGTTCTTATTACATCCTCAGACAATAATGGCGAGATAATTCGGTACAGGTCTTATATCAGTGCCAGAAAAAAATGAGCTTCGTTACTTGAGCTTGAAAAATAAAACGACAAATCGAAACTACGCTGATGAACATCCGCACTGTTCTAAATAACAGAGGGAATCGTTGCGTGGCATAGAAGCTCGTAATACACCTGTGGACACGTGGATGTAATGTATGCTAATGACGTGCCTCTGTTGTTTAGCAACGCCCAAGACTGAAATAACTTATTAAACTAAGAATGCGAGGATGAAAAAAATCGGTAATTGAGAAACTTCTGCTAAATGATTTAGACAACCGGATAATAAGGGAGAATTGCAGAGGAATTGCCGGGGTCCTGCAGGGGAATTGCAGGGACGTCCCTATTACTCAGGAGGTTTAATCAAGAAATTGATTTTAATAAGCATGCGTTCCATAGCGTTGCATATTTTCGTGGAAATAGCGTTTAATTTATGGCGATTTTATTAACCAGATGTGCATATACAGAACAGTATTTGCATTAGTAATATAAACTTCACTGGGAAAATTGCCGATAATCCTAGTCTTATCCTTAAATTCGTTCGTCCATCACCATACACTTTGTAATCAACATGTTACCAGCTTCATTCTCTTTATAGCCACCCTCCTTATTGTTAATGATACTGAGAGAGCTAAGTAATACGTTGCATCTGATTGCAATCCTTTTCTGGCCCTTTTCTTATTAATAAAGTCTCAAGTCAGTCTCGACTGTCTGACACGCCTAAAGATATTAAGATAATATAGATAATAATCTTCGCAAGAAGCCTTTGGTTTCTCATATATGAACTGCATAAGCTGCAATCTGGCAAACACCTGCATCGTCGTATCGTTGTGAAGTATATAAATAACTGAAGGTAACGAGAATAAGTTATTGCTTGAACATTATGAAACCTCTTGGAGGCTTGCATTGCTCCTGTATCTCACAGACCTCTTTTGAGCACATTTTACTAATTAGCAGTATACCCTGTAGCTTCCTGTATACATTAGCTTACACAAGGATGGAAGTCTGGTAGGCACTGGTACTAAACAAAGGCAGACCCTGTTAATGGGAGTGCAGCCTTAAGCTAGGTGTAGGGATCGTGGCTATTGTGTATAATGGATCATTCGTCATTAAGCGGTTCATTTAGGATCCTTCCTCCTTTTAGGTTAATGAATGGCGACTTTGAACACAAAACAACGTCAGATTTTCGTAAACAACCTCTTGGCAGGCCTTTATCTTTGTCCCAGCGGACCAAATATTCCTGACTAACATTGATTTGGGAGCTAATGAGCTACCGCTGATCGGAAAACATGTTGTTGTAACATATGTTAAAAGATCAGGAACCTCCATGTTTGGTGGCGTCGCACAGGGCGGGACTCTTGTTCCGTCTTATGATTTCTTCCCACTGTCTCGAATTTTTCCATAATTTTTTCAGTCTTTACTCGCCACTTGTCACTAATGCTTTTATTAGGTTATTACGCGTCGCTATACTGAACTTTAGTTCATTTGTTCGTGGACAAGCATGTCTGCCCGTGATTATTTGTGCTGCTTTTGTGGAATTACATCTCGCGGTTTTGAATATTTGTTCAGTGCTTTCCAAGCTCATATATATATATATATATATATATATATATATATATATATATATATATATATATATATATATATATATATATATATATATATATATATATATATATATATATATATATATATATATACATACATACATAAAAGAAAGTATTTTAGAAAATGTCTTGACATTCATGATTAGTAATCTGCGGTGGAAGTAATACGATCTAAGAACAACCGCCTTATAGCATGATTTTAAACCCTCCGGAAAAGTACCTAGTCATTGTTAAACACACCTTAACAGGGTAGGTCAATCATCTCGGAAGCACTTTTCCCCAAATTGTGTCCGAAAGTAAGATTACACATAAGTCTAGTAGGATATGTATTGCCATACGGATATGAGTTATTGTATGACAGTGAAACTGTATCCAAAAGATTACGTTCGATGTGAGGAATAAAGCTTTAAGGAGAATGGCAGGATAGAGTAAGAAATGATACCACAAATTCTGAAGTTCAATGTGGAGATGGGGTAATGATAAAAGGGAGATGGAGATGCCTTGGACATGTACTGCTCACCGTCCGTGGAGGATTGTAATAGCGTCAGCCGGATATTATTATTATTATTATTATTATTATTATTATTATTATTATTATTATTCAGTAGATGAAACCTATTCGTATGGGACAAGCCCACAGAGGCCATTGACTTGAAATTCAAGCTTCCAAAGAATATGGTGTTCATTAGGAAGAAGTAAGAGGAAGTAAAGGGAAACACAGAAAGAAGTAGATCTCACTTATTAAGAAAGAAAATAAATAGATAAATGAACTCCTGGAGTTCCATCTGCGCGATATGAGTGGATATTTACGTCACGCGTCGTTGGAGTAGATGATGATGATGATGAACCCAAATCATCCTCGGTATTAATATGCCCTAAATTCTGGATAATGCCAATTTCCCCGACAGCTGACCAGCATGTCAAAGCGCAAAATAAAATCACAACCAACATCAGATTTGTTTAGACTATGGATACAAATTGCTTCAGGTACAAAAATCTTGAAAATGTAAAGCACCCAAAGTCAGTTGTGCTTACCCCGTAGTGCAGATTGTAAAAAAGTTTCCTTGAAAATTCTTACATTTAAAAAAAAGAACATTTAATTTACATAAAAAATGACACAGAACAGTTCAGCTAAAGAACTCTCGGTACGCTGGGCATCTACATCTTTGTAAGAAGGGCAGTGCTCTAATAATAACTTAACTGCAAATGGGGGATCCTCCCTGACTCGTACTAAGCAAGAAGATTCACTGAACAATATTACGGGGGAGAGGGTCACTGTGGTCTACGTTTTGTTCTCTTGTTGATACTGCTACCTTTTTGACTTCTTCAGCTTTGGTTGGCGACGAAAAACCACAAAATTTACTATTATGACAATCTTCTTTTTATAAGTACAGTTCCATAATGTAATTTTTCTTCAAAGAAAATTTCTATAAGAAAAACAATAAACTCTGAGAATGTTCTGAGAAGTAAGGTAATAATCTTCAGAACAGACAATACTAAACACCTAGAGTGTTTGTTGGGTGATTTTTTCCCCGAGGTTGGTGTCAGGGAGACAAAATGTAATTGTTAGATTTCGGCTCAAATTTTGTCTTCTGAAGCAACTCGGCATTACGGATTGGGGAGTAATAGGGAAGTATGACGTATGCAGATTTATGAGTTTCAGCAAATCATACCATGAGCTGTGGCAGGTAGAAGATGCAAGCTGTGGTATGCTCATTCTGCCTGAGGTGGTCCAAATACTCGGTGCAGTTGGTGCCTCGTAATGCATGTTTTAATCCATGCGTGTGGTTTATAGCTGGTGTTTTTGTTGCGCATGCAGTCATGTTGTATAACTTCTTGGCCCAAATGTTTGCTCACTGTTTACAAAGTAAGAGCAAAATATGTGTCGGAAAGGCTGTGGTCACAAATGTATTTTGCCGATTCAAAATGCGCAGCATGGTCACTTGTTTAATTGCGAGTAAATTACGAATATTTACAATATAAAATTGTGTTAGAAACTACGATTTAGCATAGATAGTTTCATATATCTGTGCCTACAGGGTTGTCTTTTATTGTTGATAAGCCTAAAAGCTTTATTTGCAATATCGCTAATGAGCTGTAATTATTTATGGATTATTAAAAAAAGGAGATCTTCGTATGAAGAAATTGCTACTTCTGGCTCGGTACCAAAGGCTTCAGAGGTCCGTGGATGATTGGATATACTCCTCGATTGGCTACTCCTTGATTATTCAGTCCCAATCACCACCGCCATTGCTAATGACCCACCTTCAGTCAGGTGCTCCGCTTCAATCAGGACGGGGGCGTCGTTTATCGCTGCTAATTACCGGTTATGCTGATACAGATATGGAGCCATAAGAAATCTAAGGGGAGCCAACGCCCCCCTTGTCTGACGGATCCCACTGCTGGTGTGACTCCTCCTCCTTCCATCATTTCCTATTCATGAGGTGGAGGAAACTGGAGCTCCTGAGGAGAGAGAAAACGCGAGTGCTGGCCTTCGCTCGCAAGGAGCATGACAGCAAAATTCATTCTTTACGTACGTACGAGGTACCATGAATAGTAAGACGCCCACCATTACTTCATCTCTTCACCGCATTATTTAAGCCAATGGAGCTCCTCTCACTTACTCATTGAAGTGGTTCACCTTCTGCAGGTCGAGTTTTCGTTGCGCTTACATTCATTCACATATCAATTTTTTCGGTATATATATCCAATTTTGGTAGACTGGGTACTAGTTGTTTGTGTGCGTATATATATATATATATATATATATATATATATATATATATATATATATATATATATATATATATAATATATGTATATACATATATATATGTATATATATATATATATATATATATATATATATATATATATATATATTTATTTATTTATATATACTGAGAGAGAGAGAGAGAGAGGGAGAGAGAGAGAGAGAGAGAGAGAGAGAGAGAGAGAGAGAGAGAGAGAGAGAGAGAAAAAATGTGCCCGAGTATTATCAAATGAAGAATGTTTATGAATCCCCGCAGTATCCACATTATAATTTTACTGCTGAGTAGTTACCAAGTCTAATGTTTATTCATTTTTACCATATGTGATCCATTTAATACTTATCATACATTTATCATTCACGGTTATTATTTAACAAGTCTCCGTTACAGTTGGGCAGTTTAATGTAAACGTAAGTTAGGTTGGAATGCTTAGTAAAATAAGCGTTTTTCAGGATTTTCTTAGCTCAAACTGTAGTCATCCCTACGAGTCATCTAAAGTGCAGTTTCCCCGAAAGTGTTTCCAGATTCCTAATCACAACTGTCATTTAGACTTAATCCCATTGTAGATAAAATCCCATACAAGCAACAACTTTGCAGTCCACCTTGGCCTCCAGGGATAGTGCTAAAAGAGGAATGCCTTCCCATCGGTCTTATTGAAGTACCTCGGGCAAGATAAGCATTTCTCAATACAGATATAGATGATAATGATATATTTTACGAAACGGCATTTCAGGATAATTAGATTAATGGACATTATTGTCGCCTATGGTGATGATTCAGATAACGATCCAAATAAATTAATTCAGTGAAGTCTAGCCACCTCTTGGCGACATTCCCAATGTTCCCGAAGGAGATAATGGGGATGATTATGATAGCTTGCTCCTCCCGACGTCGGACTAAATCGTATCATTGGTAAGGACCAACTGCAATTTGCTGGGTGACAATTGGAGTGGCTGTTATTACGTAGGCATCTAGATATGATCAGTAAGTGGCTCATAATTTCTTTTCCACCCAACTTTTCAGATTCTTTGTTTTGGTGACTCAGCATAATTCTATATACAGCGGCTGTAGCACAGAGTAGGTGTATATTTGTGTGTAAGTATCTATGAATAGTAATCTTCATAGACACGAAGAAACACTTATGTGGAATCAGTCCAAATGAAGGAAATGTGAAAAAAAATATAAATGGATAGATATATAAATCTGTGTTGTGTATGTATGTTTGTGAAGGAATGAAATACGTATATATATATATATATATATATATATATATATATATATATATATATATATATATATATTATATATGTATGTGTATACTGTATATATATATATATATATATATGTATATATACTGTATATATGTATATATATGTGTATGTGTATATATATATATATATATATATATATATATATATATATATATATATATATATGTATATTAAACCAGAAACTTCAAGAGATTATCATTGAAATCATTTTCACATATGCACGAATTTTTGTAATATTCATCCGCAAAGTAAGTTGCCATTAACTAAGAGAAGAGAGAATAAAAAAGTGAAAGTAGACGGAAGAGACTAACGATAAATATTCCCCAACATACAAATAAATTTATCTACAGACACAGTAATTTCGGTTAAAAATAAAGACAACAACAATAATAATAATGACAACATGCATTCTTTCCAACTTGAGAACGTTAAGGATACTTACGCAGGTACAGTTTTCTAAAATGTCGCAGATGGGTTAGCTAACTTTGTTGAATATAGTTCATAATAAACACAGAAGAGATTCTGTAATATTTGTGAGTAATCAGAATGGTATTGGGAGAAGCATAATCTGTGGTAATATGAAACCCAAAAAGAAACGGAACAAGCGCCATTGAGAACATTGCAGGAGCATACACAATTGGACAAAATTAACAAACGCCGTCCTTTAGTTGGCTTACTTAATAATAGACAAGTAACAATAAATATAAATTAAAGACTGCATACAGAAGAATAGTTAAAATTATACAACAAATGACCATAACGATAGTGAACAAAAAAGCGAAAGGATGAAAAAGCGCTCGAAGCCTTTGAGGTCATTTATATTGTGAAACAAAAGAAAACCTCAGTTAAGAAACATAAGTATCATTATTCTGTCTTTCTTAAAATTTAGGTCTTCGCGCTTCACTATTGATAAGATGGTTTGGTTTAGCGGATTGATGCTATTTCTTAGCTGGGTGATCAAACAAGGTGGTACGCCTCCCTTTCAGTATTTCTCGACGATTTTTCAGTTTATACTTGTGTGGCGGAATGATAGCGAGGAGAGTTAGTATGGCGCCTCAGAATGTCGTTTCAAACAATAGTAATACGTCTCATGGAGTCTCAGATCGGGAATAAAGAACCTCTGTTCTAGGCTTGGGGACGCCATCCCAATTGAATTAGGATGGTGAAGCTAGGAAAAACAAAGTTTATATGACATGAAATGAGGATGATGAGTAGCAGTGGGTGAAAATTTGGAATGTGTAGACTGTAGAGCATGAAGAGTAAAAAGGTAAGAAATGGAGAAATATCTTAAAAAGGTTAACTTTGGGGAGAAAAAAAGTATACCTTAGTTTTACCAGACCACTGAGCTGATTAACAGCTCTCCTAGGGCTGGCCCGAAGGATTAGACTTATTTTAGGTGGCTAAGTACCAATTGGTTACTTAGCAACGGGACCTACAGCTTATTGTGGAATCCGAACCACATGATAGCGAGATATGAATTTCTATCACCAAAAATAAAATCCTCTAACTCTTCATCAGCCGGCCGGGGAATTGAACTGCCCATCGAGTGACAGTCTGAAGCTCAACCGAGTCGGCCAACAAAGGGCTAACTTTGGGGAGAAATGAATGTTTTGATGCATTTTGGCCATGTAGAGAAAATGCAGTAAGATGCATTTGAGAAAAATGAGTCCAATTCGGAAATTTTAGGATTAGGAGGAGGGGCAGGCAGAATAAGTGTTGACTTGGTGATGTGGAAGAGTTATTACCACTGCGAGACCTAATATCCTTGAAGCTTTAGATTATGTGTTTGAGAGAATGCTTCAGTGCGTTATGGATCGATGGGTAGGTATACTGATGGTGAGGTGATGTTGTGGGCGTTATCTCAACTTGGGTTTGTTCTGTGAATCATCACAAAAGCACATTATAGACAAGACATATTTTGTTTTTCATTGGAGCCACCTTGTTTGAGGGTGAACAGGGTTATTCGTACTTAGTACAAAAATACGTGAGATATATATATATATATATATATATATATATATATATATATATATATATATATATATATATATATATATATATTATACATACATAAAATGTATGTATACATGATGTATATATATATACATATGTATATACATACAGTATATGTATATATATATATATATATGTATATATATATATATATATATATATATATATATATATATATATATATAAATACACATATATACAGTATATATATATGTATATTTATAAATTATATAAATATATATATATATATATATATATATATATATATACTGTACTTTATATTTTATATATATACACTGTATATATATATATATATAGTCCTGAGTTCTTGTCTTCGGTGGTTCGAGCCCACGAGACGACGAACTTATTATCGACTAAAAATTCCCTTCGGCAACATTTATGAAAATATATTATTTCCGAGGTAGAGCGAATTAGATATTAAAGGATGTTTGTAGCTTACTGATTGAATATGAATGACGGTGATGTGATAAAAAAAGTCATATATATATATACACATATATACACTAGCTGACCAACCTGGAGCTGCCCAGAAAAACTCTGAATGACATTCAATATACAAATCTCTCTCTCTCTCCTGCTTTCTCCTCCCTCTTCTCTCTCTTCTTCTCCTCTCACTCTCTTTCTCACTCTCTCTCAACACACCCATCCACAATTATAGAATTCAGCAATCTAAGGCCGTGTATTCACTGTCAAGTTTACCTGTCATTTCTTCTGTCAGTTCATCGAAACTGCCGTTAAAATTAAAGTGTAGACAACAGTTTGTGGGCAGAGACAGTCCACTGACAAGAACGGATGAACTGATGGTATTACCTAAATATCTTCCGACTGACTGACAGGAAATTGCTCGTGTGGACAGGTTAGCGCCAATTTTGTGACAGAATCCAGCTGTATTTCATCTGGGAAGCATCTCAGACATTCTGATCAGAATATGAATAAATTATGTATAGGCATTATTAATTTCACTGTTAGACCCTTCAACGCTATATGTATGCCATTATAATTCCAAATCATACAATAAAAATCTAAAACAGTATTTCCATGTGATGCAGACAATTTGGTGTATGCCTAGGCCAATGATGTCTTTTTATGATATGTGTTACTATAATGAAAGTAAACTTCACTGTCCAATTCATAAAAAACGGAACCAACCCCTCAGTTCTAATCTAAACACATTCATTAATATTATATGAGAACAGATGTCTTTTTTTTAATAAGAAATATTTAGTCTATACTCTATTACACCTTTTTACTTCTTTCATATCATTAAGTGAATTGCTGCAAGAGTTAACCTTCCACCCCCCGTCACCATATTAAGAAAACAGTGGCAGAACGCTTTCCTATATGGCTAACTTCAACTTATGATACATATTTTTTATATTGATTTTAGTGACGTTTTTAACAACATAAATTACAGTTCATTATCTTTACAATGACATAAAATTCCTTAACATAGAATTGTGTATAAAATTACACATATGACATCTATAAACTTGGTCAGTTCGTACAATAATGTAATCATGAATCAAACAAAATCGTTC
Source organism: Macrobrachium rosenbergii (assembly GCF_040412425.1). Lineage (NCBI taxonomy): Eukaryota > Metazoa > Arthropoda > Malacostraca > Decapoda > Palaemonidae > Macrobrachium > Macrobrachium rosenbergii. Next base: position 35,472,176 of record NC_089790.1, read on the forward strand.
CTTTCTTGGAGGAATGTTAGGCAATCGGTTATTTATTGTTTTGAATAAATACATGTTGATAAAAGATAGAAATCAATATATATCATTCTAGTATATAACCATAAACAATAATTTTATTTTTCTAAATGATGGGAATACTATTCCTTGCTGTGATGGTTACATACCACTCTGTTGGTCGCGAGTTCGAATCTCCGACCAGCCAGTGAAGAACAAGAGAATTTGTTTCTGGTGATAGAAATTAATTTCTCGCTATAATGGTTCACAGCTGTAGGTCCTGTTGCTAGGTAACCAATTGGTTCTTAGCCACGTAAAAATAAATCTGAAGCCCTTGAGCTGTTAATCAGCTCAGTGGTCTGTTAAACTAAGATATACTTAACTTTACATCAACAAAACGTATGAATTGATGTGTTGTGTAAGCTGAAGCTTTTTGAGGTACCCGGAGTGCAGTAGTTGCCATTTCTTAATTAAATCCCTATTTGTTCCACTCTTTTGCATCATATATTGTTGTTGTTCTCTCTAGGTAATAATTTAGTAGTAAACCTCATAGATAGAAATATTTTGCTCCAAAGTGTTTGAGTGATGCCTTGAGATAGAGAGAGAGAGAGAGAGAGAGAGAGAGAGAGTGTGTGTTTGATAGTGGTTTCTGCTGGCTGAAAGCGTTGCTTTGAGCCATTACTATGCATGCACGGACTCTGCTTCGCTTACTGTGGAAAGAAATGATCTATTTAAGTTTTCAGTGTAGATTTTATCGAGGTAATAAACAATTTTATTAATCATTATCATAAATTATAATCAAAATTCACATAAATTCTGATAAAAAATTGATGTTATAAAGGATTTATTGTTGTAGGTTAGTCATACTTCTGTCAGCACAAGAAGAAAAGGTGAAGCGTCAGGTGAAAAATGAAAACAAACCCAGAAAACTGAAGGAAAAGGTGACGTAAAAACAAAAATTTCATTTGTTTTGTCTGTGCTTGCATTTCTGTCACGGGGCAGGGGTTTGATTTTGAGTTACAAACCTTTCTGTGGGTGACAAAGAGGCCATGTGCAAAATTTTGTCTGGGTCTGTCAAGCGGATCAGATTTCTACAGTGGACAAACAAATATACAAACATCATATATATCTTCTTCTTCATCTTCTTCTTTTCTCTGCATATTTTCCCACTTCTATGCTGGGTCGATGTTTCTGACAGTTTTCCTCCACCAAGCTTGGTCAAACACATCGTCCTCTGACAATTGTTTGTCTCTCAGATCTTCCCTAACTACATCCATCCACCTTTGCTTTGGTCTTCCTCTTGCTCTTCCACCAGGCACCTCCATCTGCATCACTCTCCTCCCTACATATGTCTCATCCCATCTCATCACATGGCCATACCACTGCATTCTTCTTTCCTGGGCCTTCTTTGATAGTTCTACGACTTTAGTAGTTCCACTTATTCTTTCATTTTTGATCCTGTCCATTTTTATTATTCCACACATCCACCTGAGTATTTTCATCTCTACCGCATCCAATATCTTCTCTTGCACTCTCTTTACCGGCCATGTTTCTTCTCCATACATCAAAGCTAGTGTCACTACTGTCTGATATACTCTTCCTTTAACCTTTATATTGATTCTGCGGTCGCACGAGACACATGACATCTTTCTCCAATTTTTCCATCCAGCCTGCACTCTGTGTGTTATTTCTACATCCAAATTTCCATCATCAGCCACTGTTGAACCAAGATACTTAAATTTTTCTACTCTGTTCAACCTTGTCCCTTCCATACTAATCTTGGAGTCTTGATCTTCATTAAAACTTAGGCATTCAGTCTACTTCCTACTGATCTTTAAATCTCTGTCTTCCAGTACCTTCCTCCATTGCTCTGGTGTTGACTCCACTACCCCTCTGTTGGTGCTGTATAACACGATGTCATCAGTAAACAACATGCACCAGGGGGATTGATCTCTTATTCCTTGAGATAGCACATCCATTATCAGGTCAAAAAGAAAAGGACTTAAAGCAGATCCCTGATGTAAACCAACTTGTACTGGTATCCATTTAGTTAGCCCAACACTGCTTCTAACCTGCGTTTTTGCTCCTTCATACATATCTTGGACCAACCTCACATGCTTCTCCGGTGTTCCCTTTACTTGCATGCACCTCCAAACCTTTTGGCTTGGTACTCTATCTTATGCCTTTTCCAGATCTATGAATACTCTGTGCAGTCCTTTCTGCTTTTCCCAGTGTTTTTCCATCATCTGTTGGAGGGCAAACACTGCATCTGTCGTTCCTCTTCCTGGCATGAAGCCAAACTGTTCTTCACCTACAGATGTTTCTTCTCTAATTCTTTGATCCATTATTCTTTCCTAGATTTTCATGTTGTGAGACGTTAACTTTATTCCTCTGTAGTTTAGACAATCCTGGATGTCACCCTTCTCTTTATAGATAGGAACAGTAAAGCTTTCTCTCCATTCTTTGTTCCTCTGTAGTTTACACTCTTTCCTCTTTATAGATAGGACTGTATATTTCTTTGCTAGGTCCCACAGTATGTCTATTCCTTCTTCTCACAGGCTCTTCCACACCTCTGCAGGAATTCCATCTGGTCCTATTGCTTTACCATTTTTCATCTTCTTTAGTGCCTTCTTTACTTCCTGTTTATAGTATGTGTCATACCAAGGTTTTGGGATTCATCTTCAAAGATTTTTTTTAGGATTTTCTTTATTTAACAGGTGTCATAATATTCCTTCCACCTCTTCTTTATCTTATCCTCGTTACATAAAACTACTCCATTCCCATCCTTAACCTGTTTTATATGGGTGTAGTCTTTGGTGTTTTTGTCCCTCGACTTTGCAATTCTGTGAATTTTTCTCTCCCCTTTCCAGCTCTTTGTACATGTCATCCAATGCTCGTGCCTTTACTTATGCAACTGCCTTCTTTACTTGTTTCTTATGTCTTTGGTACCTCTCCTTATCCTCATGATGTCCATACTTTTCCCAGATCTTTTTTGCATCTTCTTTGGCTTTCCCCACCTCTTTCACTTCTTCATTCCACCACCAGGTTTCCTTATCGTCAGGAGGTTTCTTTCCAGATGTCTTTCCCAACACCTCTCCACCCACCCTCTTTATCACCACACTGTTTGTGATTCCACCATTCTTTCACTCCCTCTAGCAATCTAACTTCCCTCAGTACTCTCTCCCTAAATTCCTGCCTCACTTCCTTCTCTTCTGTCATCTTCCACCACTTGATTGTTGATGGGACACGTGCAGGCCTACCTTTTACTGTGTTCTTTATTTCCAAGTCCATTACCACCACCCAGTGCTGTTCTGCCACACACACTCTCCATTTAAAATTTTACAATTTCTCACCTCTCTCAGATGTGATCTTCTGCACATGAAGTCAATTTGACTTTCTCTTGCTCCACTCTTGTGTGATGGGGTGGACAAACCAGTCCAACTCAGTGTCGGTCTCAAGCCCGGATAAATGGGGAGGGTAGGCGTCAGGAAGGGCATTTGGCCATAAAATCCAGCCAGAACCAAATATGACAGTTGACTTTCAACAGACATTCATATAAACATATATATATATATATATATATATATATATATATATATATATATATATATATATATATATATATATATATATATATATATATATATATATATATATATATATATATATATATATATAAAATATATATATATGTAAATAAATAAATATATATTATATATATATATATTTATATATATATATAGGTTTTATATATATATATATATATATATATTAATTATAAAATTTTGTGTTTTGAAGCTACAGGTTTTTCCTCGATGTAAATTTATTTGATTGGCCTCAATGATCTCTTACTTTCTTGATTTATTCACACTTTTTGGATACGCTAACCGCTACAAAGCCCAAGAACCAAATGAGGAAACAATGAAGAAATTTTGATGCCCATGGCACGATCGACTCAACACCCGTTATGTCAGAATGAGGTAGCGAAAATTGTATCCAAAAGGGTGAAAAATCGAGAAGTTAAGAGGGCATTGCAACTAGCACAAATACACATGCACACACACACACACACACACACATATAAAATTTCATCTTCTCATTTAAACGCTCGTGATTTTTTATATTCGTGAAAAATTATGTGTATGTATAGCATATGAGATTGGGAAAGAGTAAGTGAAGTGAATAATTTCAACGCAACTTCCGCTCCTTTGCCATACTCTTATTTCCTTACTACCCCTCCCAGCCCCCAGTTGAATGCCTTCTCTCCGTCCTTGTAGCTCCCAACCGTCATTCTTATCCTGACCGTTTCTGTTCAATACACCCCTACTTAAACCATAACGGAACAAAAACAATAGACGTTTACGCTTTTAATCTAACGTCTCGTAGGAATGAGGGCGTTTGCTGGAAACATGCCTTTTCGCTATTAATCATGGGCGTAATAATAGCCAGGGGAGCTTCCTAGGCCTACTACACCCATATTCGGCGCCTCTAGGGAAGGTGCACAGGGGTTAGATAAGAGGAAGGAGTCTTAAACTGCCCATTCATGTCGGAAATAGGTCTGTTATGAATTGGTAGACTCCGCCACGGCAACAGGTGTAAGAAGTGGCTCAGACTAAGCACTAGATCTTCAGAGGGTGTCTCTCATCGTTTTACTTTCCCTTGGTACCTGAGTAGAATATACTCTCTCTCTCTCTCTCTCTCTCTCTCTCTCTCTCTCTCTCTCTCTCTCTCTCTATATATATATATATATATATATATGTATATATATATATATATTTATATATAATATATATATATTATATATATATATATATATATATATATATATATATATATATATATATATATATATATATATATATATATATATATATATATATATATATATATATATATATATATATATATATATATATATATATATATATATATATATATATATATATATATATATATATATGACTTTTTATCACATCACCGTGATTCATATACAATCAGAAAGCTACAAACGTCCTTTAATATCCAATTCGCTCTACCTCGGAAATAATATATTTGGGTTAATGCGTCCCTGAAGTCCTGAGTTCCTGTTTCGTTGATAATAAGAGCCCCGGGTGGGCGTACTTATTATCAACTAAAAATTCCCTTCGGTAACATATACAGGGAAAATATATTATTTCCGAGGTAGAGCGAATTGGATATTAAAGGACGTTTGTAGCTTTCTGATTATATATATATATATATATATATATATATATATATATATATATATATATATATATATATATATATATATATTTGTCTGTAAACAGCATTCGGTTCTCTGGAAATTTTCTATGGTGGTCATTCTTGTTTCATCAATTAAATTAATTTTAAGTCATGTTAAATTGAATCTGCTGTAGATTCTTATCGTTTGAGCGAAATTATACGAGCGGGAAAGAAAGTAGTCTTTATTAAGGGGTAACAGAATTATTAATATTTATTATGCAAGACCAAACATCGATCTGTAGATTTAACTAAATCTTAGGTGTGTTATGAACCTGTTTTGTAGATGACGTTCAGTGCTACTGGAACTTAATAAGAATAAAGCATATACATGGACATCTGTTAGTTTTCGGCAAAGGTTGTGAAGTGTTGTGCAAGTATGTTATGTATTAACGTTGACGGTGACAACCTAAGGCCGAAGAGAATCTTGTCATATTGTTTTCATTTTTTTTTTTTACCGTACCATCATTGCCTCACATGGACTGAACACGACGTTTGCTTTTCATGGTAATTTTGCCATCCTTCGTTCTTAATGTAAATGAAAATTTATTTATTAATCAGATTTGATAAGTTCGGTGCCTCAAAAACTGTGGCCATTAGGTTGAAGTGACAAAAATGAAATACGAGGAACATCACCAAATGAATTGTAATGGATGGCGGCAATTAGCTGTAGAGCTTTATCAACATTAGGGCCATCAGTCATATTTCATTCAAGGACGCATCTCTCGCATGGGGAGAAAAAATTCATGCTTTCAGTGCAGTTTTGCTTTTGAACTGGTCTGGAACGCCTTTGCTTTGCTTTTTACTTGGAATCCTTCCTTCTTAAACACACACACACACGCGCACACACAAGTATAAGAAAGACATTCAGGTGTTGATTTTCTTTTTCTTTAGCCATTGCTGAAGACACTGTCGTCTTCTAACTGACCTAGGTAATAGGACTTTTTTTCAAGATCCTAGATATAAATGGAGAGAAAGATCTAATACGTTCAGGAGATCCGCAATAAAGCATATTTTTGTGTACGTTTTTTTTTTTTTTTCAAATCCGACCTGATGTATTTGGAGCAATACCTTTCAAATTTCAGTTGCATTGCAGTTGTCTAAAAGTAAAATTTACTTTATGTTTTTTTTATATTTATTTGCTTTCATGACCAGACGGCTTATGCAGAATATTGGCAGAATATTATCTTCAAGCTAATTGAAAATATTTATGAAATGAGGAAAGGTCGATGAATTTTTTACTCTGATGTGTCATTAAGATAAATTTGATGGTAATGTCGTAACATATATAAAAGGATGTGCACATGGTTTGTTACGCGTTGAGGTGTTCATGAGGGAAATTATGAGGTTGCTGAGGGATGCGGTGCCCAGATTAAGGAAGCAGACTGAAAGACTGAGGTGGTTGGGACATGAAAGGAAACGGGGGAGAGAGACAGCGAATCAGTAAGGTAGTAGATATTGAATCAGCAGGACGACGAAGACGAGTAGGAAGGCCCAACAAACCAATGAAATGACGTAGATGAAAGTCTGAAGCAGATGGGCCTTCATCCAGATAGGCCCCAATACAGAAGAGAATAGAGAGAACTAATAATTCGTTTAATAATTTGAAAGAAAATATTAATGATGACGTTTTGGTAGACAGGTTGTTTTCGGACGCTGTACGTGGAATACAGACAGGTTTGCTTGGATAATTTTTTGTAAGGTGTAGGTGCCAATTGTGCCTGGTGGCTCCTCCTTATATAACATCAAGAGATCTGCTACTTAACAGCCTACAAAATTTTTACTTAGATTATCTTCACCATTTAAAACAGTGGTTCTCAACCTGGGGCGTGCCCCTAGGGGGGCGTCAGCAATTTCTAGGGGAGGCGCGAAGCATAGGGAAAATTTAAAAAGTCTTGAATTATATTCGTTATTTTCTTAACAAGAGTGAGGAACTAATATCCAGAAATTAAAAAAAAAAAAAAGTATCGCCTTTTAACGTTAGTTTCCTATGGTCTACCACTCTATTTAGACTGGCTAGGCTTACCATTATTTTGTAATTATTTACCTCCCTCCATGTCCCTCGAAACTCCTTCTCTTTCTCTTTTTTTTTATTTTCCTCCTAATCTGGGAGGGAATTTTACTCATAGATGCAAGGGGGGCGTGGAGGGAAGGACCAGCACATAGAGGGGGCGTGGTAATGAAAAGGTTGAGAACCACTGATTTAAAAGGTAAGTTATAAAAAGGAAAAAGAACAAGTTTGGATGACCCCTCTCTCTCTCTCTCTCTCTCTCTCTCTCTCTCTCTCTCTCTCTGTACCAATCTTTGCTTAACACTGAATAACCTTCGTTCAATTCCTGAACGAGACGAGGAAATGAACGTCTTTAATTTAGGAAGACGCATTATTCGTTTGATATAGGTATCGGTTTGTTTATCGAAGGTTACAAATAGCAACGTGAGTGGATTGAGCAAAAGACGAGTATTGTGCAGTCACGAAAGTTTAGTATTTACTGTGATGTAATTCACAGTGGGAAAGCCTGTACAGAGCAATCCTCACCCCACCGAAGTTTTTATCTGTGCCATGATTTTGGAAATTTGAAACGCCCAAGACTTTTGTTTCAACATTTTTCAAAATGGACTTTGTTAGTTGATATCTTTTCAGACTGTACTTTTATTAGACATTCATTTGTTTCAAAGTAGTACTGTTATCCTGTTATTTTCCATTCCGTAAAATTTTTCTTTTTATAAATTTTTTTCTTTTCCTCCTTTCATCACAACCCCTTCTTGTGTCTCCATTCTCTCTCTCTCTCTCTCTCTCTCTCTTACCGGTTTACTCTGTATTTCCACTTCAATGGTGATGATGAATCTGCCACATCCTCTGCCGGTGCCCCAAGTGCCCACCCATCAGCGTCAGGCAGACCAACAATTACACCTGCCACAGTTAGGCAGAAGCTCATAGGAAATGCATAACTCCATCCTCCGGTCACTTGTTTCTTAGGGTCTCCCATAATAAAACTTAATTTCACATCTATTACAAGACTTCTCTGTAATTTAGGACTTTTTATGGCGATTTTTTTCTTTTCACCTTTTTTTTTTTCTTTTTTGTGTAAATTTTATAATGACTAAGGTAGGGGTATGAGTGTGAGTGGATATTAGCAAGGTTGTATAGGCTGTTTTTATGGGTTTAGCAATTTTGCTGGCCGCTTTGTTTACCGTAGTATTTTCAGCGTAGTTTTTCCCCAGCAGTTCTGTTGATTCATAAACTTGTTTACAAATCACACTTAAAAATGTTTTTATGCGTATAGATTTAGGTATTATTCAACAGCTGTCCGGTTGTCAGTGTCTGCAATTTTCATATTGCTAGAAATCAATAGTAGCTTTATGGTACTGAACTTGCAGTGTATGTTATTTATTTATTTGTTTTTATTTACTGTACGAGATTTGTACCTAAATCTTTTTCTCGATGTATTTTCTGTTACTATTTCCAAAGTTAGCGCCACACAGTAATGAGGAATGTGATGCAGTGCTGTTTCTATAGTGAAGGTAATATACTGGTGGACAAACTTATGTCGTGCTGTTTATGAATTTCTTATATTTTATTTATTTAGTATTTATTTATCCTCGTTTGGGGTTGTCTTCTGAATCGCTATTCTGATTGTTGTTGACATTGTACTTTATCCCCCAGCATTTACCTCTATCACTGTCGCTATGACCTTGTTAATATCGCTCCCGGACCTTAACTAAATCCTTCGCGACCTTTCATTGTGTGCTGGTGTGTAAAACTCAGCAACTTCTAATACGATTATTGTTACCAACAATATAAGCGTAGTTGTCACAGTAACGTTAGATAAATCCGCTTCTACATTTGTATGTATACCATATATATCTCTTTTAACATTAGGCCATTTCCCTAACAGTGGGTTGATTCCGAGAAAGAATATGCTTATCATTGAATCGTGGATGAACTACCTGTGATAAAACTTCCGTATTTGCGGCTTCTTGCAGACTGTTCAACATAATAACATTTTATCATTATACCATACATCCTCAGCACCCCGCACAATGCATTTCTGTAGATTCCATCTTGAATTCATTGTAGGTCCATATATACCACATGCTCCTTTTTCCCAATGTTTTCAAACTTCCCATAACTGTTTCATAACAAACTCTTGACCATATATCCTCTTCCTTGTCTAAATACAAAACTTGCAATTTTCTCTGTTATAGTCATTAGTAATAGTAGTATTGTTATGAATGTAGTGTTTGTTTTCAAATTATATATATATATATATATATATATATATATATATATATATATATATATATATATATATATATATATATATATACTTTCTCTCTTGTATCTTCATTTTTATTCGTATTTGGCTAATTGCTGGAGGTATGGGGAAACATGGGCATTTCTCATAGGACCCCCACCCATTAGAATAAGATTAGTGCATCCCAATTCTCTGAGACAACAATGCAAAGGATTCATTTAAACGAAAGGGCTTTAATATTCCCATCTAGAGCACACTGTTTGGGTCAGTTGTCCATGATTATTATTATTTTTATTATCCAGCGCCTTTAATTTTTTGGTTTTTATTATATGTTCAATCTGTGTTTGTGAAGAGCCTGAATCGGTCTTAGCAAAAGCCAAAAGCTTTATTTCCTGGCCTAGAAAACATTCTCTAGTCCGTAATAATGCATGTTGTTATCATTATATTTGTTGTAGTTTCTGTAAGCTATATCCTGTGTTTTATTGTATAAGCTTCGTTCATTCCCCATCATAGATTTTAAACTGTATAACATTTTTTTAATGGTACCTTTGTTTACCCCTTTTCCTCATGTAGGTTCTTGTGATTTCCTTCTATAGTATCTTTTCTGAGTCACCTTAGCATCAGTCATTGGGGCCATTATCAAACCGTTGTCTGCGCCTGTGCGAAGGGTATGTAACCGTGATAACTAATTTCGTCGGTCTTTTCGGTGTCACTCACGACCATCGTTACTATGCTATCGTCTTTGTGACTGCTGAATAATAATATTTGAAGTGATCGCAATATTACGGAAAAGTTCAGACCAAACGGGTAAATCCCCGGGATAAATCTTGGTGTTATTCTGTGTAATATAGAAGCTAAGAGGTCGTGCGGTGTTGCCGTATAGTGCTCCATAATTAACTTGAGTTTTACGCCATGAATTAAACTTATTCATTGGTAACATCTGGTATGAGTATGGAATAAAAAAAATTACCTTTTTATAAGGTAAAATATTGCACTTGAGAATTAAAGAGCACAAAGAAATAAGTAATATAATAATAAGTTAACATGCATCGTCATCTGGACAGGAAGCGCTCTAGGCTATGATGTTTCTTGAAGGCAGGTGCTCTGGAGAATTCAGCTCTCTCTCTCTCTCTCTCTCTCTCTCTCTCTCTCTCTCTCTCTCTCTCTCTCTCTCTCTCTGTATATGACTAAGATAGATGTAGAGAAAGAGAGATATGGATATGTAACATAGAGACAAGAGGTACATTAGAGGGAATAGATTTTTACTACTGTTTTGATGCAGATAATTCGGAAAGAAAATTTTAGTAGATAACCATTGATATCGTTACATGTGATCTCATCAGCTGTATTTATTTCTCTCTCTCTCTCTCTCTCTCTCTCTCTCTCTCTCTCTCTCTCTCTCTCTCTCTCTTCTATTCCAGCGGAAATGAATGATTTAAAGTAACATATTTTGAACGTATGTTTAGGTTCATTTGACAGTCTGCAGGAAACCGACACCAAGAGTAAAGCAACATCGAAATATAATTTCTCCTGACGGTTTACCAGACTAAAGCGAATTTGATAATAGATAGAGAGGAGGAAAAATCCTAACTTTGACACTTGACGTGAAATCTGAGTAATGGAATACGACGAGGACAAGTCTTGAGAACTAGAATAACCTGAAATGGAAAACTAATTTTACTGGACGTAACTAAAACTCTCAGCTAAGCCTGGAACGAACATCCTGCTTAACGTTACCTTAAAACATGAAGTAAAGGCTTGAAATTAAAGACTCGTATTTGACGAGACCAAAGCCCCAAACGAAAGACTCGTTTCACGAGACTTAAATTTGGTACAAACCCTTCAAACTGTCGGATAGAACTAAAGCTGGGAAATTTATCCTGAAACCAAAGACCATGAGGAAACAAGATCTTGAAACAAAAGTATAACTAAAGTCTCTTACTGAAAAGGACTAAGGTATGAACTTAAGCCTGCAACTGAAGAATCATGCTTGGAGAAACTCGATGTTGAAATCTCAGGTTAAAACTAAAGTCTCCTACAAGACGAAACTAAAGATTACTACTAAACCATAGCACCAAAGCGCAAAACATATGCCTGTAATAAGAGCTTTAAACTGAAGACCTAAAGAAATTAAAGGTTGAAAATCCAGTCGGATACGATTTACTCTTACGAGGAACTAACTTTAAATTCAAAACTGCTGCGGGGCAAAAGCAGAGCCTAGTTCTAAAGCCTCCAAAAAAAAAAAAAAAAAAAAATGAGAAGGCCTCTTGTCTCCTGTCGTCCTGGGCCATAACATCCCATTCTCACCGCACTCGAGCTCATGAATAGGGTAGCGATGCGTGTCTTCATTAAGGGCATCTTGGTCCATTTGTCGTCCCGGACCAAAGGAACCCACACGTGTTCACGGGGGCATTTGGGGTTGACCGAAACCTCAAAGACACGGGAAGTGCGTCTGTCCTCCCTCGTGTATCGGTCGACCACAGGCACGCCGAAGGTGGAGAGGTTGAGGCCAAAGGGTGGTATTCTCCTCTATTGCCTTCACCCAGGTATCATTTTTTCTCTCACTCTGCCAAAATATGATGCCTCTCTCTCTCTCTCTCTCTCTCTCTCTCTCTCTCTCTCTCTCTCTCTCTCTCTCTCTCTCTCTCTCATTGAAAACTCAAACCTAATTTGTTGAAAAATTATCAGAATCATAGTAACACTACAAAAAATAAAGAAAAATGGCTTTTGGAGATGAGACATTTGTAAGGAATAAAACATCTAAAGGACTGAAAAATAGGACAATTTTTAAGTAACACAAAACTCCTTAGAATATTTCCACTATATAAAGGGATAATAAGGAAATATGGAAGATCTACTCACCGAATAAATTTAGTGCTAGAAAAGCTGATGCATTGAAACATATTTTTGTATTAAGGATGTTTCCAAGAACGACAGCAGTATTTTGAGTTTAAGGTACTGTGTTACCAGTTGCAGTATGATTATAACTTGAGATCTAATGACTGTTAGTACGTTATCCAACATCGTCTCATTCCATCTGGTTTTTCTTTCATCTCTCTCTCTCTCTCTCTCTCTCTCTCTCTCTCTCTCTCTCTCTCTCTCTCTCTCTCTCCGTTGTAGTAACAATTATTAGGATATCTGTTTTATAACGAGAGGACGTCACCTTCACACTTACACACACAAATACGTAGATAGTCATTTAAGTGGAAATCTACGCAACATCTTAGAAATGAATGCCCATATCTGCTTTTCTCAGTAATTTCCATATGACCAGTAGCCATTTTGATTTAACAGATTCTAGCATTTAAGCTGTTGTTTAAGACCGAACAATTTGTCGAGTCTGGTCCTCGTTCATCTTTCCGTACAAATGACCATCTGTGTAACCAGAAGGGAAGGAAGTTTGTAATTGTGAAAGAATTATAATGGTCGCTCTTCTGCGTTGCTAAAATCTCACTACCTAATTAGGCTGGAATTACGAATGGGACAACTCGGACCTAATTTGTGTCTCGGTCGTTTACTTCCCTTCCCTTCCCTTCCCTTACCCTTTGCCGCTTTTGGTTTCTGGTTTGTGATGCCATTTATGGGCTGCCCTTTTTTCCTCGCAAAATTATAGGCACAGTGGTTTTTTTCGGGTGTATATTGAAATATTAATAACATTAATAATCCCACTGTTTTTATGAATTTTGTATTGCTGTCATACGTATTCATTGGCTGCCTTCAGGAATGGGGTTGGTGGTTCCCAAAAGTCTAAGGATTTGTAAGACAACAGCGCAGAAGTCGTCAAAACAAAGGTTATTTTTTTTTTTATTTACCATCAAGGACATGGCGTTAAGTTCAGTTTCAGCACCAGTAATAATAATAATGGTAGTTAAATATACAAGTTAAGTATGTAAGTGTAATGGATAAAAAATACTGTACTATGAATGCCAACACCCCGCCCTTAAAAAAATCTCAAATCTGAAAGTCGAGGAAGTGAAAACTGGAAATTTTGCCTAAGCTGAATCGCATGGGATCAGGATTGGGTTTCGTGAACCCTGAATCATATTTTAAAATATCTGATAACTTAAGTTGGTAGGAAAAGGAGAGAGTTTTATGTAAAGTCACGTAGAGTAGTCATTATGCCAATAAATGTGAGGAATAAATTAGATTCTTACTAATTTAGGCACGTCTAACATGGTGATTAACGAAGAAATGCTTAGTACCTAGGCCTTCTCAAATCTTAACAGATAAAGAGATAGAATTTAGCTGAACGGTCTGATTTCTGATTGAAAGTGCTATTAGCTTAGAAATCTTCAGCTTTGATTAAACTACAGAACTTACCTAAGACATGCGGTGAAGTAATAGGAATAAATTGGTAGCTTTGGTTTTGAAGGAAAAAATTATCAAAATTACTTTAGGAGTCTATTATTCTGACAGATACAGAAGGAAATATTATATAGTCTCATCAGTACTGGTTGCCAGAACCCAGCAAAAACATTTCCTGTTAAAACTCTTGGATATCCTATCAGAACGGAATCACGAATTACTTCCAAATCAAAGTAATAAATTTTCATTGCCAATGAAAAAGAAAGATATTAATTATCATAAATCTTGGGAGACAAAGGATGGTATATCCATAACCGGATGCAATTTCTTTTAAGCTTAATTGGAGGATGAGTGAACTTTTAATTACTAGACAAATTATTCTTCCACTCCTCATTTCCCGTTTAATGACCAACACAAGATAAAGGTAATGTAATGGTCTCCCCATGGTCACGGTTGGTGCCGAATATTCATAATTGTTTTAGCCACTGTCTCCTTCCTTTCCTTCTGCGTCCACCCTCTCCCACTTTTTTTTTTTTTTTTATTTCCTGACAAGTACCTTTTTGCCAGCTTTTATCCCTCTCTAGAGTACTCGACCATTTAGCGCTGATACCGTGTCAAGATATACCTGTCTGTCGGTTATCGTGAAGCAGAAAAACTTATAGACATTTTTCGTGAAACTGTCAAAGAAGGTCGGTGGGGAGTTAAGGTGATGCCGATTCTATTTTGGGACTAATTCAAGTCAACATGTGAGTAGGCTAGGAGGAAACTGTACTGCTATACGTAGCTGTACTAGTTCTTCGAGTTTCATTTGCTTTTGTCCTCCTCCTCCTCCTCCTCCTCCTAGTCATCATCATCATCATCCTTGTCTTACATCAGGTTAAATTTAATTTTCCCCACAATTTTCAGGAATATATTAACATACATCTTCTCCACAACGGGGTCTGCATTGCATTCACTGAGAACATATTAGCAATGCTATATTGAAAGAAATTTGAACAAACCTTGATAAAAAAAAAAATCCCTCGTTAGACGAATTAAAGGCTTCATGTTTTAAATCCTTCTGGGTCTGTGTTGGTTTGTCAGTTTGTTTCTACTAAGTTATATCAAATAAAAATAAAAAAAATTATTTAAAAAGTAAATGTTACGAATCTCTGAGACAAGGTCAAAAGCAGAAAAAATAGTCGATCCTGGTGATGGTTTTGTATTAAATGAGAACCTACGTGAAAGACATTTTATTAACATGAATGTTTCCGGATAAAATGTAAGTGAAACATGCCCTAGAAATGTTTCCGGATAAAATGTAAGTGAAACATGCCCTAGAATCCTGGATCATGGAACGCCAGGAAAGGAAAGATTTAGATCTAATATTGGTTTCCTTTCTAGGTATTTCTGTAGCACAAAGATAACCGCACAAGCAGTTTTTTTTCCAGTTGGGTGTTTGGAAGTAAATTTCGTTAACCAAATTACTTTAAAATTAACAGTAATTTTCTATAGCATCATCCGATCCTCCATACCTAACGTATCATACTTTCTAAGTTGATAAAGCAGGAACACGCATTCATCATTTGTATTTGATCAGGTTTTGTCTGATTGGGTCTTGTCGAAAACCTTTAAAAAGAATTTCAGTTAATGTTGATCGTTACCTCGGTGTATTGCCTCGTGGTGGGCCATTGCCTCAAACTTCAAACCCAGAGGACTTCCGCAAGATTCAAAGCTTTAATGTTTAAGAAAAGAATGCTTTCTCCTTTTCATTCTCTTGTTAATTTGAAACCGTAAAATCTCGCGAAAACTGAAAAATTGGATTTTACATTAATCTAACTAAATGCCTTCAGTGCTTTTCTTCAAGAGGTCACATATTTCACTAAGTAGTTAGTATTGAATTATATCAATTCTTTTCACCTTAGTAGAGTACTTGCTTCATACTTCTGTGCCCTGGTAAATTTTCTTATAGCATGCACTTTGCGCGGCTTATGTATCCTTTCATTACATCGTGTACTCTCTCTCTCTCTCTCTCTCTCTCTCTCTCTCTCTCTCTCTCTCTCTCTCTCTCTCTCTCTCTCTCTCTCTCTCCAAGAATACTATCTCAAAAACACATGTGCATGAATCTCACAAATCAGCGAGATCATACCAGTAAGACAACCCATTTTGAGCCTAGCTGCAACGCAAGAAAGGACGAAGGTAGAGTAAGTCATAAAGGAGGCATCGACAAGCTTTCTAGGTAAAGGAAGAATAGAAAAATCACCTTCTTTTATGTCCATGTACAGTATCGACGAAATAATCGACTCTCGTCGAGTGTAGACGTCGAAAAACAAACATGTGTAGAGGTCTCGACTTCTATGTAGGCTTGTTATCGGGACTGACCAATAATTTGTAAGGTTCTTTGTTATGGTTATGAGTGAGGTACTGGCGATGCACGATTCTTCTGTGTTCGATCCCTCCCGAAGCCTTTTGGGAAAATACGAACGGGGTCATTGGCGTGCATTTACTGCAAATTGCTTCATTTGGGTTTCAGCGTCTTTCGAAGCACTCGCTGGTTCCAAGGAAGGCGAGTTCGATTTATGAACCCTAATGCAGTGAATCTGATTGTTTGTGTAATCCTCCCAGAGAGAGAGAGAATTATGGAAGCTTTTTTTTGTACTACCCGTGTAAAGAAAAAGAACATTGTTATTCAATTTAATTTAGGCCATTGACCGAAGCACAGTATTAAATAAAACCTCTTTTGTATGCAAGTACGTAATAAGAAACCTTATTGAGCTTCATGGAAGAGGCTGGGCAGTGTTCGAAGCTCCTCGAACCGACTTGTGATGAAATTCCCTTGATCAATCTTTTCGAAGCTTCAGACTCCCGGAAGGTTTCGGTTGGTTAGTCCACACAGATCCAGGGGAAGATAAGAATCAGCCGGGAACAATACAGTACATGGGCGAGGTCAGCCCCTCACCCAGACCTTTGGTGCCTAACGCGCCTCTAAATCAAAGGCCGAGACAGCTTTTATGATTTAGATAATTGATGATTTAGAAGGGCCCCCTCCCCCGTTTTTCTCTGGGCGTTGTAGTAGGGTGGGAAGGTGGATTTCTTGATGGTTATATTAGGGTCGGGAGGTTCCATTTTGTGTTCTCTGCAAATTGAGGGAAGGCGCAGGAGTTTCTGAACAGCCTGCGGTGATCTGACGTCAACTGCAATATACTCTAAGGTCTAATTCTCTGGTTAAATGATAAAACTACTTTATTTTATTGCAAACCTTAAACAGTAAAGAACTGCGCTGAAAAATTAGTAATGTGCGAAATGTTAATTTTAGAAGTGGTTATCAAGTTCATCTGGATTTCTGATTTCTGATTTCTTGACCTTTATTTTGTAAACTCAGTCCTCAGTTTTGTTGTTTGAATTTTTATTTTTTCAAGGATATGCTAAGACCGAACCCGTATCTTTATTTTTTGTTCCGTTTACATAAATTTGTTCGACTTCTTTAGGGTAAATACGCTATTATGTTCTTTTGAAGCATCGTCGACTATTTGATGAAGGTTATGTTGATATGCAAAAATTCCTGGCGTTTTCATATGGATAGAAAAAGCTAGAAAAAATTGCCTATTGCTCTGACCAGGCTTGAATTTAAAGCCTTTAGCTTTGAGACAGATCCTGGTTCATTAGTTTCTCTAAATTCCTGAGTCCTCACGGTCGCAAAATAATCTTGATTGGAGCAAGGCCTTTCCGATCTCAAGAGTTTAATGTCACTTATAACATTTTTACATATTTTTTTCTTAACAGACATTGAATATATATATATATATATATATATATATATATCACACAGATATATATATATATATATATATATATATATATATATATATATATATATATATATATATATATATATATATATAATGTGTGTGTGTGTATGTATATATGTATATACTTATTTATATACATATATTTATATACATATACACGCAACGTGGTCAATTGATTATTGTCCTCTTAACACCAACGAAAGCCTGCGATGGATCCGATGCTGGAAAGGTTTAGGCCCTTTTCCTGAAAAATTCGTTGTTCCACTTGATGCAAGCAGTGAATTACTGTATATACCCTGTAGTTAGTCAGCTGTAGCGGGTTGCAACAGAAGCGGAGGATATGAGGTTAGCAGCCCCTTACAAAAAAATAGTTGAGATTTGTTAGTTTAGCACCTTCTGAAGCCTCCATCTCCTTTTTTTCCGAAGCACCTGATGGGGAAAAGCATATAGATGAAAGGGAAACTTGAATGCAAAGAAAGGAATAGAGAGACGGATGACATTGTTGGTAATTATAGAATTTTCTAGCAGGACCTTTGGAAAGGACTTCATAGTTGGGAAAGAGAAGACAGGAAAAGGGGTTACTAGGATATGTGTTATTGCAGAAAATATGGAGAGAACGGTGGCTAACGATATATATGCTTATTATTTTGTCGAAATTAAAATCAAGAAAGATGTAGCTCACATTGCAGAGAAATTAGTGAAAATGTGATTGTAGATATAATTAAATAAGGCAAGTGATCTTGATAAGGAGCAAGACAAATAAAAAAAAAATACAAAAGGGGGAAGTACATGTAGATAGGAAAGTTAATGAATAAATGATGAAAAAAATTCTTGTGGACGTAAGGAGGCCAGTTAAAATGGTGAAGAAGAGAAAGGCACCAGAGGTTGATGGGATTATCAGTGAAACTGCAGTAAGGTTGATTGAGTGAATGACCCTGGTGTGTAAGATATGTCTGGATGAGGGAAAGGTACCAAGGGCCTAGGAGAGAGGAATAATTATTTTACTGCATATAGGTAGAGATAATGCAACTGAAAGATTTGCAAGGGCATAAAGTTACCAAGAGTACCAGGAATAGGGTTAGATTTAGAATGAGGTAGGATGACAGAAGGATTGATTAAGGAAGACTAGTGTAGATATAATGTTTGCTGTTAAACAGATGTGTTAGAGTTTTGAAAGCACAAGGAAAAAGCTCTGTATGTTCAGATATGTCTTCCAAAAGCGCCTGCCTCATTACGCAAATGCTAGGACATAATCAACATCAATTTTGATAGCAAAGGACAAATCGCTATTCTGGGCAAATACCTGTACGTAAACGACGATTTGGATTTGTTGCATAGATAAGTTAGACACTCAGATCCGCAAGACCCACAAAGACCCACAAAGATAGCCATGCCCTTTCTCCCCATTACTTCTAAAAAGGACTCTTTCATGTACAAAATAGCCAAATGGTTAGTGAACCTTCTGTTTCCCAGTGTAGGTACTTTCACCAAAACACTAATTTTATCCAATACCTCGATGGTGTAAACATCCCATAAAAAAGGTAATATGCCCTATTTTGAACGCAGAATCCCTTGTCACAAAAGTTCCATTAGACCATATTCTCAGATTCCTCTCATAAACTGTGGAACCGTATTGAGGGCCATTTTCTTATATGTTTAAAAAAACGATGAAATTAATCAAACTGTATGTGAACAGCAACAGCATATCTCTTGATGGGCATCTCTGCAAATAAGAAATTGAGGACAGGATTAGAGCCCCCAATCACCCTTTCTTTCAAATCTTGCATGGAATGTTGCGAGACAGAAAGTAAGTGAAATACACGACAGAACTCCTGGCAAATCCTAAGGCTAGATTTTAAGAGAATGCAAAGAGTAGGGGTTCCTCTGGTATATTGTTATTTCTTACCCAGATACCTCAAGAAATCGCTTTATTCTAGATAATTAAGAATAAGATGAAGTGACCGTGGAATATATCATTGTTATTGCCATAGTTCCTGGTTTTGAACTTATTTTTAACTCACGTAGATGAATTTATTGCCAGAACCTGTGTTTATCAACAGAAAAATTACATTTTTCCATTTATCACAATTTCACCTAAACTGGAATTAATATAATATTTACAATTCTCTTTCCTCAGTTATAATATTATAATTATAAAAAGAAAATGATATTCATCCTATCAAAATGCGTGTGGCAAAAATGATTATGAAGTTTAAGTTGTTTTAAGGAATACACAATATCACTTGAATATAAGGCATATAATATACAATATCATATATGGATATGACTATATAGGCATATATATATGTGTATATGTGTGTGTGTATTATAATATAATGTGTGTGTGTGTGTGTGTATATATATATATATATATATATATATATATATATATATATATATATATATATATATATATATATATATATATATATATATATATATATATATATATATATATATATATATAAAATTCATATCATATGTATTATTTGAAATGAGAAATCAGATTTTTTGAACAGGAAGGTTTAAAGCATCAGTAAAGGGAACCAAGTTGTTCAGTGAAGTATTTGACCTTACGAACTTTTTTATTATTCAAACTATGGAGAAGTTAAGCTGTGAATTTATGTAAAAAAAATATTAATTAAGAATACAAGAACGATGTGCGAAGCAATGAACAGTTCTTTTATCTATTTTAGTAGAGTAAGGTAAACTAGTTTAGTACGGGTGCAAAAGAAAAGTTCCCGTTCCTGTAAAGTAGTTGAAACGAATTTCCTTGTACTTTTCTGTGTAGTTACATATATGTATATATATATGTATATATATGCACATATATAGTGTATATTATATATATGTATATATATATTGAATAGTTATTATTTACTTATAAAAATTAACTACAGAAACTAATTACGGAGACAATATAAACTTCAGATAAGTCATTCAGACAGCAGAATAAACTCTTGTGTGAGAAGTAATTCTTTTTTATTTTTTTTACTAGAAGACAGGTGGCATAGGCCTCTTTAAGGTAATTCCAATCTCGCTTTTCAGTCCAATTTTGGGCCTAGACAATTATCTCCTAAGAAGGCTACTCTTCGACCACTTTTGCTTAATAATGATTAGTAGTCCAAGTCCGTATTTAGGAACAAAATGTTCTACATTATTTTGTCAAGAATTGTCCTGTGAAAGCAATCGTACACTGAAGTTTTTTTACTTTATCCTATTAGGTTATTCATAGAAAAATTTGCATTTTCAAAATCTGGGTAAGAGATATGGACATACGCGACCTTGTTATGGATATTTGTGTGTGATAATTTTCCTACTTTTTTTTATTATCAGTTAATATGGCGTGGTTCATCCTCTGCTCCGTTTTCAGAAGACTCTAATTGTCCTCCCCCTCCTCCTCCTCCTTATCATCCAGACGAGTTTGCTTCTTATAAAAATTGGTATCTGGTGCACTTTCACCTAAACTTTTCTAAATAGTATATATTACATGAACGTAAATAATGTAATATTTTTTCAATTTAGTAGGCTGTAAAAGTGCTGTTTACAACAATAAACGAATCATCATTTTCCCAGTACTCTAAACTTACAGAAAAGTTCGCCTTCAATCCCAGATGCAAGTTCCTTCTGTCAGTCAGAATGCCCATAGAAACTAACTACGTGTATATTTGAGAAAAATACCACTGACAACGTGTGCCATGTTTAAATTTACATTCTCGTTGCTTTTGACATAAAACAAACTCTTTTATAAGAATATCTTAAGGTAGGTGTTGTAGGCTTTGTATTTAATCCGATTCACCTTTTTGTGTGTGTGTGTGTTTGTGTCCGTGCAGTTGAAAAGTGTGTTGGGTGTTTTTAGTGTGGTGGTACTTACCTTGTCTGGTTTGGCATTGGGTGGTGCTTCTGATTTTAGCCATTATTGATGACGTGATTGTAAATAAGGGAGTATAGTGTATAGGTGATACAACTGTGACTGAAGCTATTTTATGGCACCTAATGCAAAACGGAATAGCAGTTATCCTTCAGAGAGGTAAAGCAGACCCCTAAATGGTGCACCTTGGATATGAGACTACTCACCAAGAAAACCTTAATTTTATTGATCAGCAACTTTAGTTTTCTGTTAAAGAAAACTATTGAGATGCTGTTTCTGTCCGCCCTCAGACCTTAAAAACTACTGAGGTTAAAGGGGTACAAATTGGTATGTTGATGATCCACTCTCCAATCATCAAGCATATCAAATTGCAGCCCTCTAGGCTTGGTAGTTTTTATTTTATTTAAGGTTAAAGTTAGCCATGATCGTGCGTCTGGCACCGCTATAGGTGCCAACAACACAGACTACGACTGGGCCGTGGCCGAAAGTTTCATGGGCCGCAGCTGACAGTTTCATACAGCATTATAAGCTGTACAGAAAACTCGATTGCGCCGAAGAAACTTCGGCGCAATTTTTACTTGTTTTTTCTTCCTCCCACACAATGTTTCACTGCGTATACCCAAAACTGTATTGAGTAGTTTTGATAATGTTGGGTGTTGCCTTCAACTCCAGTATTTCTATTTGACTGCAGTTGAAGAAGTTAAATGGGCATTGTTATGTCCTTTTATATCAACTTAGATGATGCCAATAATGTCCCTTACAAAAGATCTCTACTATTAATGTTGGATTATTATGGATTCAACAACCTTTAGGAATATAATCTTCCTTAAACTGTATTTCAATACGGAGCCCATGTTATCTTGTCATTGAATGTGCTTCTGCATATAGTGAGTATTATTAGTTTAGTAGAGAGTCATTTTTTACATCCTTGGGTGCAACAGTATCACAGAGCACAGCATCTAATTAGGATCTTTCATTCTCTGCAAACTTGGGAAACGACTCTCTGGACAGTGATGTTGCTGATGCCTGCTAGCTGAAAGTCTGTAGTTCTACTTGATATCCCATGCCAATATACCTTACAGTTGTGTTTAATTTCTTCGACTCTCACTTACAATTACATGTGTGTGTTTTTTTTTATTTATTACGTGAGTTGTTTCTGTTTTCTTATCTGTGTTGTAAGTTTTTATTGGCGGTTTACAACTTTCCCTCTCTTGCGGCTCATTTCACGTTAATTGATGATCACAGCAAAATTTTTCCCTATAATCTTTGGTTGAATTTTGTATGTTTCCTTAATTGTTGTCATATATTTTATGATCATCAGAGCATGAATATTTGAATACATTGATGCAATCTGGTATATGTATGTTTTCATTTATTATGAAACTATAAACTTCTACAATATAAAGTTTTAGCAGTCGTAAATCAGTCAATCAATATACAATATAATATTATAGTTGTATGATTGTTATGCATATGTATACATAACTTTCCGGTGTATGTATTGTTTTTGCCTTCATGTTCTTACCTCACAAACAACTCATCGTTTGATAATGAAGGATTAAAACTAATCCTATAAGGACTTTTAGTAATCTATCAAGATTGTCAGCCAATTAATTGGCAAATAAGCATATAACCATGATGCATAAAAGGAGGGACAGACACATGCATTAAGATGGACACACAGCAGTATAGTCCTTACAAAAGAGACATTTATACTGGCACAAAAAAGAGAATTTGTTATAAACAAAAGAGAAAGATAACAAAAGGAGGGTAGTTGGGTAAAGGAGAGGGGGGAGGAGGAGGAGGAGAAGAAGAAAGAGACCAGTGAACAAGGTAAGCATAATAGAGAGAGCCCCAACAATATAGTCCTTATAAAAGTGCAAGGGCCACTTGTTTGCCGTTCTTTATCTGTGATATATAAGATGATCAGTTCTGATCCCTAAGTAATTAACAAGCCTTTTATTATGCAGCTCATTCTCTTGGCGTTCCCTCCGAAGGAAACATTAAATCGAACTACACCTTCTTTGGGGCTATTAATGACTCCTCTGTGATTTAGAAACTTAACTTTTTTCTGAAGTGGGATGCCAGAGGTGTTTTTCAGGGAGTTTAGTTATTAATAATGTATTAAGAGAGTTTTTTCGTTATTAATAATGCATGAAGAGTGGCTTATTGTGGAGGTATTTGTTATTACTAGAAGGGGATGCTTCGATATTATTGCTTTTCAGGAGTAAGTTTAAATTAATTAGGAGATGGTTTCAGCCTAGTGTTAATTATTTAATTGCGAAGGTAGTTGCAGCGTACGTACGTCCAAATTATCGCCGGGTTATTTAAGAAAAGTGAAACGTAAAACAAAGTTATATATATATATATATATATATATATATATATATATATATATATATATATATTATACAAATTTATATTTATCTATGTATTTATATTTATATATATATATATATATATATATATATATATATATATATATATATATATATATATATATATATATGTATGTATGTATGTATTTTTAAGTATGTATGTTTTTTAAGTATATTAAGCTACAAGAGAAGTCTGTGAAAAAGTCATCACTACGGAATAAATTTTCCTTAATTAGATTTTAAAGGCATTTGAAAGGAAAAAAAAAAGTGAAAGATTGGTTCGTTTCCCAAGGTAATGGATCCCTGTACAAGAGGAGAAAATGGAGTTGGGCCTGACCGATTCTTCCATAAATTACAAATGGGATGGACTTGACTGAACTAAAACAATACCACTCACAAGATCGTGCATGAGCATGGGAACGGGGTTGGGGGTGGCGATACACTGTTCCTTCCCTCCTCCACTAATGAGCAAACCATTGAGAGAGAGAGAGAGAGAGGTGAGTGGGAAAGTAAGGAAACGAGAGAGAGAGAGAGTGAGTGGCAAATAATCTATATTGATAGTTCCTGGGCTTTAACCTCTGAAGGATTTTTTTATTTATTCCGAGTATTAATAATTTTTTTTTATCCACAAGGTGTGTATACAGTCATAGAGAACAAGTCATTAATTCATTTATTGTGACGCCGTTAATAATAAAAACTGAAATAGGTTTCATCTTTTATATGTTTCAAGGTTTATTCATGAAAATTATTGCAGAATCGGGCTTAAAATCGCTCAGCTGTGTCATTCCATTTACGGTAATATTCTGTTTCGTCTTATTCTTCGAAATTCGCTTAAAAGCATCTGCAATTTTTCAGAATATTTGAATGAACCTGAAGTACATTTATGAGTCATTTCGTTCAAGTTTTGTAACATCTCCAGTATTTCTTTTTGTTATACCTTGATATTTGGAATTTAGTTAAATCATGTAGGTCACAAAAATGAGACTATCTATATACATTAGTTTTAAACAGTTGAAACTTGATTATAGGTTGTATGGAAGATATTGATTAAATGAATTGTATGTTTTATATGTGAATAGTAAGTATTAATCATTATACTGGATGGTGCTTTTCTCCTTCTTAAAATGGCTCTGAGTTTGTTGGCTTGTTAGATTTCATCAGGTCTGAAATATCTAAAAATCGCGTTCGTGTCATCAAAAGGGGAGTGCTCTCTTATAATCGGAAAAGACAGAGATAAGCAAGAACAAAGCACTAATCTACGAGGCTCCTCCCCTTTAGCGAGGATTCCTTGTGCCTAGAGGGAGCCCATATCCCATTTATCCTAGGGGTCAATGTTTAGTGCTGCGGGTCCTCTCGGCAGCCGATTCCTCTCCGCTCTGATTCTTCTTCTTGTGGAAATTGAGGGGGCGTGAACTACCTTTATAACTTACAAATTTGTAGTCCCAGCTCATTTAACAAGGCTCACTTTCGGCCGCTTACAGCTCTATTGTTCCTTGGATATTTATTAAGGGGCGGAGAGAAGGCTTTAACGCATGGAATCGAATCCCTTTGTGAAGCCATCGAAACCCTCTTTGTTGGAGTGATGCGATGCTCATGATGGAACCACACACCACCTATTCATACTCGTATTCCGTGCTTCTTTCCTTTTTCTTTCTCCTTCTCCTCTTCCATTCTTATATCTTTCTCGTGGGATACCGGCATCTGAGAGAGAGAGAGAGAGAGAGAGTACCCTTAGGTATTTAGGGACTAGTCATGATTGGCTATTTTGATCTCTTGTTACGATACCAGTAATGAGAATATTACACTTACTTGCTGTTATGTATATTGTTGTTTGAATGTTGTCGATTACTTAGCACAATAGAAGCCTTCTTTCCTGAAAAAGACGGGGGATCGCGACAGATTGGCCAGTAAATTTTTAGATCAGTTTAATGCGAGATTCGCGTTTTCTTAACGGCTGTCACTTTCCATCTTCTTTTTTTTTTTTATATTATTGACATCTGACATCCATAAAGACGTTATACTCGAGTAACGTTTGTTTAAACGGAGAGAGAAATTTATGTTACAATCGCCTCTCTTCCTCTTACTATGTTTAGGTATAGGGTTATCTTTGGACATACATTGCATTTAATACAATTGCACGCACACGTGTACAAGTTCATACATGTATTGATTTATTATCGATCTCCCATTAAGATGATATCTTGGTCTTTTATAACTGCCCTCCTCCAGCATTTACCTTTTGAACGTAAAAATATAACAAAGAATTGAAAAGCTCGACTAGACTACGATGTAAAATGTTTAGGATGTCCATGTAATCAATAGCCGGGCTGATGGTTTATAGGTGTTATGGGTCTTATATAGATGATCCTTCCCCCGGAGTCAGTCTCTCTCACCACTGGCCTGCATGTTAAAGTATGCAGAATGAATGGAGATACCGTGCCCGTTCAAGGCAAAATATAAAATTTGCGAGCAGTCCTGCTACCTCCATGAGGACTGCTTCAAAGTTGCATACATTCGCAATATATATATATATATATATATATATATATATATATATATATATATATATATATATATATATATATATATATATATATATATATATATATATGTATGTATATATTATATATGTATGTATGTGTGTGTATTGTAAGTGCGGATAAAATATTTTTTTTATTTCTACATGAACCTCTCGGTTTTATTTACCATAGAAATTCTGTGGGAGTGGCATGCAATTGTGATCAGGTATAAACTTGCGGAATGAGGAATTCTCTGCTTTAAAGGTCGTTAATGAGCGACAGAAGCAAGGACTGGTCAGTGCATAGATTCTGAACAGAGACACGTATGATCAGTGCTCAAGCCCCCTTTTCGTTCAAGGGAGACCTGGGGAAGCAAGGTAATGGCTGCTGATGTCTCAGCATGTAGATTTAACGCCTCCATCCCTCAAACCCCCCCTCCCTAGCTGACAGTAACAGTAAGGTCGTGTGCCAGTGAAAATCTATCGCGGCCTGAACATGGCTTGAGCTCGGGACCCACAGAGTGTAAATTGCCGACGATACCACTTAGCTATTTCCACTATCATTTAACCTTCTTGTTATATAAAGCTGATTTGTCACTACTTAAGTGGGCAGCCGTTCCCATCTCTGTCTTTTCAAAATGAAAAACTAATCTTATTGCTGAGTAGAGTCTTCCTATATTTTTGTTGTATTCTTTTCGCATTGTTTCAATCTGATTTTTCATTTTAATACATCAGTTATCTCGTGTAACCACTGCTGCCATATAGGCATTGTAATTTGCTTGTTGAGAAATCAGTGCGTGGAAAATGTATTCGTGGGTGCCCCCTTTTTTTTTTATTTGTAGATTTTAACATCATGGCTCACATATTAAATCTACACAATATACCTGTCCTTAACAAACCATTCACAATTGTATAACCCATGTATTTTCGTTGTTTTCGAATGGACCTTCCGCTCTTTCTTCCCTTCAGTCTCTTCTTCGCCTTTTGCAAGTCCACGCCCCCCCAACTAACCCTACGATGGGTGTGTTAGCAGCAGTGTTCGCTGGTTACCACATGAGACCACACAATACACCGAAGCCAGCGAACAATGCCCAGCTAACACTACCCTCAGATAGCATCAGAAAAGGCGGAGACACAGTCACGCACAGATACTGGAAGAAAGGAAGGAAGGAGTGGGCACTGAGGAAAAGATGTCCTGTCATACAGAAAAAGGAAGAGGGGTTGCTGCTTTTTATTTTCGAATATGGCAGCAACGTAAAGGTTTTATCCTTCATTGGTCAGTTACAACTTTATAGCTTTAAGATTTAGAGAATTATTTTGCCTGATTTCACTCTCTTTCTCTCAGAATAGTGTTAAGGATGAAGGAAAATTCTTTCTGGATAATTCTCTCTCTCTCTCTCTCTCTCTCTCTCTCTCTCTCTCTCTCTCTCTCTCTACGCATGTTCATTTTTTCATTTACTAAAATGGGGTACTTGGAGAAGAAATAAGCATAAAACGTAACGGGCAACAAAAAATGAAATATCCTGCCAATAGTTACAAGCACTTTGTCATCGACAAACGCCCCCCCCCCTTATTTTTCCTTTTAGAAAATGAGATAAATGAATTTGTAGCAGAACGCTGCAAAACCGTATAAAAAGATAACGAAAGAAAAACCGTACCCCTGATCTTAACAGATCCCAAGGGATTACCCAAGGGAAATGTCAACTCATAGAGCACCAATTAAAACCACCTCATTAATCATGAGCCAATATCAGGCCCGATCTAAAAGTTAACATTTCCATCCTTACAATGGGAGGCCACTGACAGGGTATCGTTGGGTATGTGGGCATCTGAAGACGACGTGGGTAGAAAGTTCTATAGAGAAGCGAGGGCAGCCTTAAGAGAAAAAGAGCTCGTAATGCCTTTCTTGGTGTACTGGCAGATTTGTGAGTGTTTTGAACTGAGTTTTTTACCCTTTCTCAACAATTGTGAGACAGCCATAGGCTAAATATAGGTAACTGGTTTCAGTGGCTTTTTATGAGCTCGGAAACTGATCGTAACATAGAGTTTTATCATTCGTAGTTATTGCTAGATGGAGGCCATTTTTAAAATGTGTTATTCACTGCCCAAGAGTGCAGTTACATCCTTTCTCTCCTCATACGAAATACATACAGTATCTGAATTGCAGATGTAGTATGTCAGTGCTGTCCTTTTATTAGAATTAGAGACTGGTCTCGATCCATACGCACAGTTACAGTCATTGTAATTTTGTGTGTATTGCTGACACATCAGTCTTAAGTTTTTGTTGGGAAATTTGCTTAAGCTGATTAAAATGGTTTAGCATCCTGTGGCTTGTAGATGAATTTAGTGTTGGAAGAACAATGCGAAATATCGATTAGGTGTGGCATTATCTCGTGCCTTATTACGTTCTGGGCTGGTTAATATTTAAACAGTCCGTCATAATTTATGTGAATACTATAGCTTTTTTTCATTTTTTGAAATGTATTTGCCTCGTTTTACGAAACACATGTTGTTAGTGCCAAATAAAATATCCTCAGTTTCTTTACGATACCAATTTTTTCATAATAAAAAGTAAGCATCTGAAAAGAGTACAACCATTTCCACTCCTCTGGTAGAGACTTGACCCCGGCATTTACCGTAGCAGTTACGTTAAAGTCTGTTACCGAATATAAAATATTTGTTTTTGAAAAGTTTTCATTCTGAAAGGATTATGAATTTTATCATTATATTCCATATATAGTCAGACTTATTTTTCCATAGTAAATATGGAGAAGCATAGTGTTTTAGGTATGAATAAAGAGAGAGCGGTGGAAAATGATCATTCTGTTTTTTATGTTTGTGAAAAGTCAGTTTTTTGAACAAAGTAAATGGGAAAATGAATCCAGGTATTTAAGCATGCAGTATATTTCAGAATTAATGAAGTATACAAGGCGTTACATAATTCTATTTCAGATGAGTTAAAGCATTATATTTGTGGACATAAAACCTGGCGAGCTTTGCTAGTCAAAACGTTGTTAGGTGCTGTGAACTTGTTAAATACAGTTGTACACCTTTTATGATATACGGGAAGCGACAGTTATCATCCGCATACATAATAACCTACTAAACTCATCAGTCAAAACAAAGCGATCTTTGTTTTATGCAGTATAACAAAACACATTTTTGTATTAAATTTCCATTTACGTAACTGCCCTGACTTACGTTGTTCTCTTTAATGAGTATGTGGTAAAAAGTCACTGCTTTTGTGTTAATAGTAAAATACAAGTACTGTTGAAAGCGAATGGGATGAGACGCAAGATATCTTTAATTTTAATTTATATATATATATATATATATATATATATATATATATATATATATATATATATATATATATATATATAGAGAGAGAGAGAGAGAGAGAGAGAGAGAGAGAGAGAGAGAGAGAGAGAGAGAGAGAGAGAGAGAGAGAGTTTTTACATTTAAAGGACGGAAAACGTAAAATAAAAAAAAAAATAATGTTGCAGACCTATTGGAAACTGTCACTAAATACTAACAAGTGTTTTCTAAGTTTAACAAAGTGCTATTCATTTTATAAAAGAGTTATTCAGAGTATGATAACATGAAAAATATAGGTTTTCTAGGGGTAGAGATCGGAGTGATACATCTGCGTGGAATTCGTCTCGCGTAATATTTACGTTAATGACCTTTATTGGAAGACTAAGTATTTTAGTGAATAAAGTTTTAAATGACGAATCGGTGTGGAATATCAGTAAAATTAAATTACTTCCATTTAACTTTTTCCTTTCCACATGGTCTTGAAATAACACCATATGTTTGCTCCAAAATACACATTCATATCTCGGCATGGATCTCTTGTTGTTGTTATTGTTGCTTGGGTTGTGACAGTAGTACCATTATTACCCTTTGGTGATGCCCTCTCAGAAGTAGATGATGAAGGTTGCAGTGACTTAGTTGTTTTCAGGAGGATGTCCGTTGAGCTTGCCACGGATTCTGCCTTCGAGAGGAAAGTGGTTGCCTTTGCCTCGGTATCTTGGTTGCTGTAGGTCCTAGGATCCGTTGTTCCTGGAGGACTTTTCGTTGTGCTGCTCCCAGCATGGGTCGAGTCATCTGTGAGCTCCGTCGTGGCACTGAGCTTGGTGACGACTGAGGGAGAAAATGTCTTGAGGAGCGAAATGTCTGTGATAAAAACAGTAGGTACAGTTGAATCTGAAGCTGGGCTCATATTCTCAGCGGTTGCAGAGCTGTTGTGTGACCCAGTGCCCTGATCTGAAAAGTGTGGAGCAAATGTCTTTTCATCTATGGTTGCAGAGGCTTGGAGGTCTTGGTCACTCGGGTTTCCTTGTGATAATGGTGGTACTGTATTAAAAGTTGTGGTCACAAAAGTGCCATCATTAGAATCAGAAGTGACAGATTCACCTGTGGAAGAGGTACTATGAACGTTGTAATCTGGAAGGTCAGTAGTGGTCGATACAACACAGCCCCTTATCCTACGACACCTGAGGAAGCGATCCACCTCGAAGCACGGAAGGCACAGGGACTCAGAGAGGGATTCGTGAAGGGGCTCTACCCGTGGTTCGGTGTCTGTGGTGTTCGAGGTATCGTAATCCTTTCCGTAATCGACTTCATCAGAATCTACAGCGGGCGTTGTTTCATTTTCCGCATCAACTGTACAGCCGTAGATCGGCCGACAATGGCCAGAATCGTCCGTCTGGTGGCATGGAAGACACGGCATACTTAGGAGCAGTCGCCTCGCTATTTGCTGGCGTGTCTCGTTGAGTCCAGCAGCTTTGTCATCGATCATCTGGAAGTATAAACAACAGTCATTTCATAGATGATATTCAAACAAAAGAAAACAAAGCACGCATAGATAGATAGATAGCTAGATAGATAGGTGTGGAGCATGGAGTTACCAGCCTCATCCTGGAGGGTGATATATATATATATATATATATATATATATATATATATATATATATATATATATATGTATATATATATACATGTATATAAATATAGTATATGTAAACATAGATGTATATATAAATTTAATATACGCATTAAGATTTTACGTATGGGCTTATGAATATATATGCATTTAGATGTTACATGTAGTCATTACTTGTGGGGAGTTTTCAATACTAGTAAAGTAAAAATAATTTACTTGTATTTTCATTAGACGTAAATTTTGTTTTGCATTTGCGTGTCTACTTATGATTGTTTAAAGAATAGCCCTCCTGCATTACAGGCTTTTATCGTGTCTGACATTAATTTCATCAGCAACAACATAGTAATTACTGGTTGTGATATCAGTAATAGTTACCAGCTAATAGGTTACCAAGGGAACGGTTTTCGCTATAGCTATGAGGTCAGATATTCACTTTTTTTCAGCATCATGATTTATAGTTTGATTTAAGCTCCGTTGCGCAATTTTTTATCAGATAGCTCTGTAAGCACGGGATTATAAGGAAACAATATATTCATACATTTTCAGATTTTTAAGATGACATGCATTTCAGTACATTCATACATTTTCAGATTTTTTTAAGATGACATACATTTCAATTAGCGACACATTGCGAAAATGAGGTTATTAAATTTTATTTTCATAAATAGAATGCATATTACTTTCTCTGTTTCTCCCTTTTGCACAGCTGCTGACGCCCTTTTCTGTATACATGTATTTGCATTTTCTCACGCAAACAATAGTGGGTGGGAGGGACGCTGAAGTTCTGTGATAGCATCTGATAATGCTATTTTGCGGATGTGCGCCAATGTTGTTTTTGGCTTAGGTTTTACGCAGTGTCTGTATCAGCTAAACTGCGACTGCATTTTAATGTTTTAGCTTGGAGGTATTACGTTCTTAGAATTAAGGGCGAAAACCAGTGGTGTAAGATTGAAAGGATTCTGTTGATTACGGTGGTTAAAAGATTTATGAATAGTGCAAAGATTTAAAAATCTCGGATGTAAGATTGAGGCTGCCTAATAACTAAGTAAAAGTTACACATTTACAAGATTTACAAAATGGAGAAAAGAGAAAGTCATATACCATTCTATTTATGAAAATAAAATGTAATGATCTCATTTTCGCAATCTGTCGCTAATTGAAAGGTATGTCATCCTAAAAAAAATGTCTGAAAATGTATGAATGGCATTACCGTTGCTGTCACGGTGAACTTTTAATTTGTTTTGTAAGAAATTATTTTGGGTGAATAGACGCTATCTTCACCTTGTATTGGACTCTAGCGAATATGCAAAGCTTTGAAATGCATTTTGATGGTCCTCCTAGATTTTGAATACCCTGGCGATAGTATAAATTAACTCAGGAAGAGTAGTTCTTAATAATATTATGTCTAGTTTAATGTAGGCAAAGTTTTAGATATATATTCATCAGTTACTTTTTGGGTAACCTTGTGTAAATGTCAGATTTTAGTAAAAAAACAAGGATTATGTTTACACAGTCGGTGCATGTGCTTCTTATATGGTTGTTTCAGAAAATGCATACTACGGTGTTCATGCATATCTGTATTGTACACGCATGCATTCATACGTTGGTAGGGCATTTATTGTGGCACATGTACAGTATACGACAGTGTCTAAGACCGTGGATAAGGAACCTGGTAAAACATCTTTCTAGGCTTAAGTCTTCCGATTCAGTAAACTGTCTGGATGTAGATGAATTTTGTCAGTTAAGTTAAAAGGACATTACGAAGTGACAGTTCCAAAACACAATTGGAAACGAGGAACCTGTCGAGAACGTTTGGAAAAACTTATGGGGAAAAGACCGACCCATCTGCAAGGAAAGTATGTGCCCCCATGCTGGGTAAGAAAATAGGGGCCAGGTATAGAGTTTGCGAAGTGTCGCTCTTTCTGTTGCTAGTCATTGTTTTCAGGTTGAGAGTGGGGGGAGTCTGGAAGGAGTAGGTAAATAGAGTTTAACTTTTTCAGTGTAGCAGAAGTGTATTCATTTTTTGGTCGTTGTCATCAAATCTACGCGGTTAGACAACTGTAATGAAAGTTTTTCGTTCCATTTGAGACAGAAGGAAACTATATATCCCGAAACACTACTTAATATTATAATCTCTGGGTTCCTTTGCTTCATGAACACAGAGGAGTATGTTTTGGATTCGTATTCAAGATGATATCAGATGGGGGAAAGAGTCATGAAAATCACTTGTCTTGTCTCTACCATATATTTGTTAATAAAAAAAAAAAGATTTGTGCGAAGCATAACCAAATAACAAGAAAAAGTAATTTTGTTCTCTATGAAATGGTAATATTGTTTATGAGCGCCAGTTCAGTGAAAGAAACTAGGATATAGGATTACAGTGTTCAGACAAAATTGCTGCCGTCTTGCCCGAGCTTATTTCCCCCTGGAGTAAAGGTTTTGCTGCAGAGCGAGATCTTTGGTTTACCTGGCAGAAGCTTTTATTTTGATGTTTATGTCCTTTTAATTAAGAGAAAGTTGCTGCTTTACATAAAGGTCCCCCCTACCTTTTTTACCGCAGGGAAGTTGCTGATATTAAAACAATGCTGGCTTAGCTGGGGGGAATTTGTTGCGTTAATGGCACTTCCTTGCAGTAGCGAGTGAAATCTCTTGTTTTTTTTTTATGCCACCATTTTTTTTCTTGATGGAAAGCTGCGGATGAAAACTATTTCCTAGATTATTTTGGAGAGGGCTGCTACTTTATAGACCGTTTTGTATTCCTAACTGGAACGGGTTGCTTGAAAGGCCAGTGTTTTCTGTATAATAGGGAAAGCTGCTGTTTCGAATGCATTCCAGATTTCCTGGAGGAAAACCTGCTGTTTTAAATGTAAGCATCATGTTTAGATAAAATGGCTACTTTAAATGTCAGTGGCCTGTTTCCCTGAGTGAACAGTGCTTCCTTTCAACGATGCCCTCTTTTTTACTGGAGGGAAACTTGCTTCATTAAATTATTTGTGCTTGGTTTAACTTAGGAAAATTTGCTGCTTTAATTGCTAGTGCCTTGTGTAACCGAGGTAAAATTGCAACTTGAGTGCTAACTTTCCTTTGCTGAGGAAAATTTTGTTGTAATAACATTGTTTATATTATCTGAAAGAGAGCTGCTACTTATAAACAGTGCCTCGATTAACTATGGGAAAATGCTACATGAAAAGTCAGTGCCGGATTCACCGTAGGAAAACATAATAATTAATGATACTAATTTAGTTGAACAGTGTTATTGAAACCTGGGGTTTTGCTTACTTGCGAAAAGAAATTTCTGTAATTGCATGGGTTTGCATTCCGTAAGGAAAGTTACTCTAATAACAGTGATGCGTCTTAGGAAAAGGTTACTGCACTCAGTCATGTCAGTGTTGTGTCTGTCGGAGAACAAGGATATTCGTAACGACAATTCTTCGTTTATCTGAAAACTTGTCCCTTTTCAAATCGGTTCTGCCTGTAGGGAATTCATTTTGTTTTGTTGGTGCTTTATTCAATAGAAGAAATAACAGGCATACACGGACATGTTTTTATATATATATATATATATATATATATATATATATATATATATATATATATATATATATATATATATATATATATATATATATATATATATATATATATATGTGTGTGTGTGTGTGTGTGTGTGTGTCGTTTTCAGATATATTTATTAGAGCTGGAATAGACCCATCCTCTCCATCGTAGCCAAGTGTATGTTTATATGTACATACACACACATTTTATATATATATATATATATATATATATATATATATATATATATATATAGTATAATATTTATATGTAAGGATAGATTTTGTTAATCTGATAAATTATATATATATATATATATATATATATATATTTATTAATGTATATATATATATATATATGATATATATATATATATATATATATATATATATATATATATATATATATATATATATATATATATATATACTGTAGTCTCGGTAATTGGGCGGCTATTTAGAAATCTTAGCTCGATGATGAATAATATTGCCAAGACCAGGAAGAACATTCTTTATTACACAAGCTTTCGAGGTATAAAACCTCATCATCAGGTTGAAAAACCGACAAGGATGAGAATCAATGAAATTACAATAAAATGAATTGTTATAATAAATCTTCAGCAAAAATACTAACCAAACATATAAAATGAACAGTAATTACAAACTAAAAGGGTGAGACGCAAAAAAAAAAAACAAAACGAAAAATTAAAAACGATCACAAACATAAAAATATAAAAATAAGGTGAAATGTAAACAAACTACCAATCACAAATTAAAATATTTAACGACCCAATTGTGTAACTACTATGAAATTACACGATAGCTAGTTGTATACCAGACGAGTTGTTGTTCAATTCCGGTTTCATCTTTTTAAAACAGCGACTCTGAAATCAAAAGGTCCAGTCTGTTTGAACAAAAAGACATTACCTGAAAATCCAGGTCAGTGATAGGATGGTCCTGTGCTAAACTGTGTTCCCTAATGGCAGAAAAGGGTGGTTTGGAAAGAGGAAACCTATTTCTAATAGAAAGACCTCTGTGTTCCAAAATTCTGTGTCTGAGCCAGCGGGAACTGGATCCCACGTATCGCAGACCACACTGCGAAC
Source organism: Macrobrachium rosenbergii (assembly GCF_040412425.1). Lineage (NCBI taxonomy): Eukaryota > Metazoa > Arthropoda > Malacostraca > Decapoda > Palaemonidae > Macrobrachium > Macrobrachium rosenbergii. Next base: position 35,508,153 of record NC_089790.1, read on the forward strand.
AAGTGAACAAGTAAACGACATAGGAATTAAGGTCCAGAGGCAGAGCAGGCTTCTCCCTCAAAAGTGATCTTACAGTAAAAGGATTAAGTGAATTTATATATTTGGTTAGTATTTTTGCTGAAGATTTATTATGACAATTCATTTTATTGTAATTTCATTGATTCTCATCTTTGTCGGTTTTTCAGCCTGATGATGAGGTTTTATACCTCGAAAGCTTGTGTAATAAAGAATGTTCTTCCTGGTCTTGGCAATATTATTCATCATACACACACACACATATATATATATACATATACATATATATATATATATATATATATATATATATATATATATATATGTATGTATGTATATATATATGTATATATATATATATATATATATATATATATGTGTGTGTGTGTGTATATATATATAAAATTATATTTATATTTATATATATATATATATATATATATATATATACATATATATATATATGTATATATATATATATATAATATGTATATATATATAAAATTATATTTATATATATATATACATATATATATATATATATATATATATATATATATATATATATATATATATATATATATATATATATATATATATATATATATATATATATATATGTCGTGCCTAATCCTTAGATTGCCTTGTCTGTAAATCAGACATAGAGCTTGCCTGAAGAGCAGATTCGTTTTCCAGATCTACTTAATCCATGAATTAGGCAGCCTTATCTATAAACTAAGCTGCCGGATCTGTAGATTAGGGTGTGTGCTTGCTCCACAGATTACTGATAATTATCTCTCTTCTGTTTTGCGTCTTTATAACTTACGTTTTTTTATTTATTTTTTTTACTGTGCTGCTTTATGCTATCCTTGTCAGTTGATAAAAGAGAAGAACAGTTAAGAGGCACAGTGTGACCACAGAGCGGAAGAAAGAAGAAAAATGCGAGCACACACAGGAAGGGAGGGGAAAAACGAACAAGATAAGGCAAAAGTTAAGTAAACAGAAACAAACGTCGAAAGAAACAGCTACAGAATTCAAACATGACGGCAAAATAATACAAAACAAAAAGTGAATGAAACACCTTTAATGAAACAGCGGAACAAAATGTAATAGAAAGGGCTGTAATGGCAAGAAGAAAATAATCCAAACAACAATTTTAGCTGTGCTGTTTTGTTTTCACCTGGAAAATTTTCCACGTAGTAAGTGTACAATCTTTGAACATTCGAAAAACGCAGTGCAGTATTTGAAAGCACCTACTACATGTAACATCATTCGCTTACAACATGAATTTTATTTGAAATACTGCCCAGTGCAACGTATGAAAGTCAGTTAAACCCATGAAAGTGACAATGAATGTTCGCAGAATTCAAATTGTTTTAAAAAGCAAAATGCGGAAAAAGTTTAAGACGAAGAAACAATTATAAATTTATTTTGTGATGAAAATAAATACCAAAGCAGTGAGACAAGACGGTATACAGTGTTTGTCATTTAGGCTGCATAGCTGCTTCGTGAAACTTACGAATAAAGGAAATCCTTTGCACAGACATATTATTATGTTATGGGAATACTAGGTTTACTGACTAAAACTCATGCAGAGCCTTTTTCTTTGTTTTTTTTTATAGTGTTGCCACGCTGCTAATAAATTGTCAACAAATTAAGTTTGCCATTTTCAGTTAATCAGGATGCAGAGAGAGAGATCTACTGACTGAAGTTGGATCTTAGTCTAAAAGACTCAGGCAAAGTCAGAGAGAGAGAGAGAGAGAGAGAGAGAGAGAGAGAGAGAGAGAGAGAGAGAGAGAGAGAGAGAGAGAGAGAGAGAATCACCTTGGTATCTTTCTTTATCCAACCGACTTTGAGCAGATCTAATTTAGTTATTTATCAAGTAGTAGCACCTTTTCTTGCCTGTTCTTGGTGCTGGCCAACAGAACGTACTGGGCAAAACTACTAATAATTGTAATTTTGAACGAATCCATAAGATGAACACAGATACACATTTAGAGTATAAACAGTGACTGCCTAATCTCTGGACAAGGCAGACTGCCTAATCCATGAATTGGGCAGGTTTGTAAAATCAGTCTACATTTTAGGCAAGGCAAGCCCTTGCCTAATTTACAGAATGAGTACAGTAATCGCCTAATCTATGGATTAAGTAATTGTGGGGATCAGGCACGACATAGGCAAGGATGGTGCTTTGGCTACTGCAAACACAAGGGCAGTGCTCTATTTACCAGAGAAACAAAATCAACATCAGATCGCTGTTTACCTGTGGAAAAGCTGCCGCTGAGATGAACATTGTCATCAAAATGTAGGAGATATACCTCAACATCTTGACTATGTAGAAAGCTGCGTAAATGGATATATTTTAAGCCTTGGTATAAAATCGTTATGCTTTATGCCCTTTCACTAGGGTATATTGATGAAGAGTTCTATCTATTTATACAAAAAGAGATACGGAAATTTATTCTCTTCAAGATTTTTCACATTTCGTTTAGAGTTTTAAAATGCTTTTGTTGGAACTGTCATATCAGAATTCGATGAATATTGAATAGTTGGTTGCAGTTATTTGAAGCTCAAATCTGCAGTTGTGACCAATCGTTTTCGACACTTCACAGGACTTCTCTGGCATTTAACCTCGTCATCGGAGCTACTAAGATTGAACGTGAACTCTTTCGGGACGTTTCTCGATGAAAGGGTGTTGTTGTTTTTGTTAAGTGCTTTAACTGGATATCGTCAATGAACTCGGGGACACTTCATAATATAACGGCTTTACGATTTGATCCCAGTTGTTAATTTTGCCTCAAACATTGAAATTTTCACTGCATTATTGCGTGCGATCTCGATCACTTTTGAGAGACCACAGGGTGATGCGATCAGCTTTTAGCTACGAGTTCCTGTCAGAGGTGCTGCAGACCCATACTGCTCGGAGGCTGACGTTTGTCTGTGTCTGTGTGCTCAAGTGCTCCCGTTTACCTACCGAACAAAGCGTTCTAAGCGTCACCATAAAGCGGATGATGGGTGGAGGAACAAAGTGGAAATAGAAGGGAGCATATGGATGAACATGTGGGAGGATATCATGCAGGAAATTCTGGAGGGATTATGCGTAAATGACGGACGGTGGTTTTGCGTTATTTTCCGTCATTACCATGGTTTATCTCCCTTGCTGCTGTTCTTTTTTTTTTTGTGTATTGAGTGATTGACGCACTACGGATATATTTTATATGTTTATGCATGAATTGATTCATGTCGTTCTTTGTTGGGATCCTCCAATATTATTATTATTTGGAATGACTGTTATGCTATTTAGGCTCTCCCAGTTGCACCCTGAATATGCATAGCAATGAATAATAAAGTTGACGGAAATTTGAAGTCAAATGTACCGGTCAACAAACTTTGTTCCCGAAATATGTTGGAAAAGAATCCAGACATCCGCTATACCCTCTGTTTAGAGCATTTTCTATAACAGACAGAATGAGACAGGAAAGTTTTTCCAAAAGTATTAAGAGACAGAAACGGGCGAGAAATATAAGTAGACAATGGCGTTAAGACAGGGTACTATAGCAATAGTCAAAAGAAGATCCGTGATAACTCTGTTGATGAATAATTATCAAATATTGCCTGAATTCATTTGTATCACAAGTTGCATAGATTCTGTCTGGTGAATATTTCTGTGATTTTCTGGTTTAAGTTCGTTTGCCGAATAACTGTACATTTATTTATTGTGTGTTATATTTAATCATCGTAGTTTTTACTGCTCTCTCTCTCTCTCTCTCTCTCTCTCTCTCTCTCTCTCTCTCTCTCTCTCTCTCTCTCTCTCTAAGTATATAATTGGCTGTATTTGTTAAATTGCTTCTGTATGGGCATTTTTATTATTTCCTCGCAAGTGTCAATCTTTAATATTAGTATCATGAGAGGAATGGGAAAATGAAAGAAGCGAACAGATAAAGAACAAAGAAGGGAAGAATACTAGGTTTCTTTTTAGTAAAATTACTACTAAATGATTGTGAACTTCCGTTGGCTATCGATGTTTAGTGTAAACAACATTTCTCTCTCTCTCTCTCTCTCTCTCTCTCTCTCTCTCTCTCTCTCTCGCATTTTTTGAGATATCGGTCGTATTTCCCCAACCAGTTTTCACCCTGTAGGCATTACGTAAGGTTCTTTTACAACGTCCCTACGGCCCCTATCTGCAGCCCCTTCCATTCTTTTACTGAACCTCCATTTATATTCTCTTTCTTCCATCTAGCCATTCATCCTCTCCTAACAGTTGTTTCATAGTGCAACTGCGAGGTTGTCCTCCTGTTACACCACCCAAACCTTTCTGCTCTCATTTTTTCTTTTAGCGCTGTATGACCTCATATGTCCCAGCGCTTGGCCTTTAGCCAAAATCCTATATTCCATTCCATTCCATCCAACCCATTTTCATTGTTTATGCTACTGGTATCCAACGTAAAAAATGAATCAATAAACAAAACTGCTGCTCTGAAAGTTATCCTTTTGCCAATTTTCGGGTTTCGTCTTTACTTAATTTTTTTTTATTTTGCCATTTTAATTTTATTATAACGTGTTTTTTCTTTTCATAAATTTTGTTGTAAATGCAGGTCGTTTAAAAGGAATTTAGCTTTGCATTATTTCACTAAGAGTGTGGCAGTTTTTGCCTGGAGATATGAATGCATTTTTCACAATAGGAGGAACATTAAAGATCAAATTTAACCACTATAGATTACATGATCTGAAGAACTTCACATAGTCGCTGTACAAAGTAATGCTTTACTTAATGTTCTCCCATCAGTTTATTTCATGTTGAGCTGCCATTAGCCTTTTTTATACCACATAATGTTTATCTTGTCTTCAGTAGCATTTGATATTTATGTTTTGATTTTCTTCACAAGCAATGTTATTTTTTTTGTAATCTCAGAACTCTTCTAAATTATTTGCAAGACGTGAAATTTCATTGTGTCACGAAAGCATTTTTTATTTATAGCTTCGTTCGAAATCAATGAGATTGTCATTCTGATCATACCTCAAACTAACGTGTACCTAGCATTCAAGAAAACAGTAAATCCGTGCTGAGTAGATATTTGAAGTGAAGGTTAGAAAAATAAATAAAAAAATTAAAACGGAACATTTTATTCATGCAGTTCTCTTTTGTCATCTTCAACCAGATCCGGTTTTATCCATTCGTCCGATTTTGCTCCGTCATATCCGGTCGGCAGTAACAAGGAAAGTTCTCCATGACTCATACAAGTCATGTATTTATGTATGTTACAGTTATTCAGCGTACATCGCCCCACTCTTGACATTGTTAGGTTATTGCCTGTTTTTCAATGTTCAGTAAATAGAGAGCACGCATTGTTATGTGTGTATTTTGCGTTCTTTTCTTTAGAGAGAGAGAGAGAGAGAGAGAGAGAGAGAGAGAGAGAGAGAGAGAGAGAGAGAGAGAGAGAGAGACCTTATATATAATTAGTCGTGTCTTAACAGGCAGTTATACCCATTAGATAATTATGGGTAATTAATGTTGATAATTTATACAGTACCTGCTATAAGTATAATAATGTTTTTAAAAACAAAACCTTTCCGGTGTGTGTTTTTTCTTGCACACACACACACACACACACACACACACACACACACACACACACACACACACACACTAAACAAGACCTACTAAATGGTTGTTTCTTTATGGACACTGTTGACCAGTGAGTTATCACAGGATGATTACTTTTCTTAGTTCATGCAATATCCTGCACAAGTATGATACCAAATGTCATTCGGATGAACATTTTCGTATGGAAACATTGTAGTACACTTGAAAATGGAGATGAACTTGTACCAAATGCTTTAGTATTTGGTATTTAGTATTGATTGTCCGCGATATATTGGTTTTATTTCGCTAAGTAAAAGAAAAATATGATAATCAACAATGTGAGGCTTCTCGTATGGCGAATGTTCACGAAAGTTACAAAATATGACGAATTTTAAAGGAAATATAAGTTTTTTAAGTGACAAATGTTATAGAATCAAAACTAGTTTGAATAAGGTTACAGATAATTAAATTTCAATCGTCACAAATTTGAACAGAATTTAATTTTCGTGTACAGTGTATTGAAGGAAATCTAAACTTCCTATATGACGAATGTTTACTGAATTAATCACACGTGCGATGGCTTGTTCCATTAAGAATCTTACATGATGAATTCTAAAGCAATTCAGAATGCCATTGCTTGGGAGAAAGGTTTATTAGTTGTATTTTAAATTTGTTGTTGCTCTCTCTCTCTCTCTCTCTCTCTCTCTCTCTCTCTCTCTCTCTCTCTCTCTCTCTCTCTCTCGGATGCGTAAAGCTATTTATATGGTGAAAATTATATTATAGAGTCTTGTATGACGAATGATCAGATTCGATCTTTTATATGTAAATTAATGGCCGTCATATTAAGATTATTAACACTGGAGCTTTTTATACAACAAATATTAAGCGAAATGAATTTTCCCTGCAAAGTAAGTAACAGATTGGAAAAAATCGTTATGAAAAGGAAGTTCAGTTGAATGAGATTGAACTGAATTTAAATAAAATGAATTGAACTGAAGCAAATCAACCAGAAATAAACCTCCTTATATTATTAATTATAAAGGAAATTGAGCATTTTTAATGGGCACTAAGAGAAACTGAAACTCCTTATGGTTACAAACCTCAGCAGATGTGCAGTTTTTTTCTAGAAGTTCCTCGTTGTCAGTTTATGAATTGTGTTGTTTCCTCAACAGTGTGTGATTCAAAACAATTAGTTCGTGATGATAACCTCTATGACGGAGCAAGGGAGATTTGATAAGCCATATTGTGTTTTATTCAGCAAGTGAGAAAAATTCACATATCCAGAAGCAAGGCTTACCATATATGTACAGTGCTTATGATAATTTCTCCAAAGCTGTGGTCCAGTACAAAGGCCAAATTGTGCCGTTAATGACCTCATAAGTTTTAAAAAATGGCCAACAAACAACCGCACAATGGCAAGGTAATGGCGAAAAAAGTGTCCCCTTCGGGCGTAATTATGAACAGTACAGGTGACAAACTGCAAATATAGACAGAGCCGTATATGGGAATATAATTTGGCCTCATGAAGATTAGATAGGAAAGAAAAACAAAAAGGAAAACGACAGGGGAGGGGAGGGGAGGGAAGGGAGGGAACGTGAGCTTTGTGGAGAATGGTCAGGCCAAGCAGGTCACGTGCTCTTCTTGCTTCCGGCATTTTTAAGATGCGTTACACTTGTCTTTGACGAATCTGAAACTTGACTATTGAAGCTCTTCATACGCCTATTGCTCTAGCTAGGCGCAATTGTTAACGTGGAAACGACTGAAGCTTAAAAGTATGTAACACCACTTTTTATGGGTAGTTTAATACTGGTTTTCAATATACTATCCATTGGAACTGAAATAATCGAAAATTAATTAACTTCTGTAAGTGGTGTGTTAACTGGTAACGTAATCTTCATCGTTATTATCATCATTAGCAGTATAGTTAACTTGTTTCTCTATCATCTGATAGCTGTGAAGCATAGATTAACACAAGGTTTCATCCTAACCAGGACAGTGCCACCCCTCTCAAATCATTCTGCAAAGTTCTAAGTGTACCTTCACTATCTACATAACACGGATGTTAATGAAGTAGTTTTTAGCATGAACAGGAACTTTCGACAAAGATAACTACTTCATGTAGTTCAGCAGTATTTGATATTTCATTACTAAGTACATTTGTATAAATCAGTTTCATTTTTATTGTTAGATTGGTCTTTTTCTTTTGTTCTTTACAGTACTATATCTGTCCCTATCTCTTTCAAGTCCCATCGCGTCGTATTCATTCTTATAACATGATGGTTCTACTCCGGAATCATTCCTCCTTTCTTCGCCGTCTTCAAACGCTTTTTGCATTCTCATTTAATGTTTGTTGAAGCTGTAAATGGAGATCTGGTAGTATCTGTGAATGGAATGTTTGAAATCTGATAAGTTTACTGTTTCAAAGGCCAACTTCCGATCTCCTGTCTCTCATACACCCAACTTCACAAAGTTTTAAAATTAGTTAAATTGCTCCATTGCTATTTTTAATTTTTGGAGAGCAACTCCTTCGGATGTATTTTTGACTCATCTGTCCTTGTATGGAATCTTCTCATTTTTCAGGTGTTTCACGCATTACCCTCTTTGATAAGAGTAGAAAGAATCAAAGGCTTTTCTCATAATGAATGACCCAGCTCTTACTTTCATCTCGCATTCACTTCAACTCCGTCGTGAGACTGCAGCCTTCTTCTTGTTTTATAGATGTTAGTCTAGGGCTAGGCAATGCTCTCGCGATTATTTTGATTGTGAGCCATCCCCACTGCCTTGTCCTTAGTGTGTGCCACACGCTTCACTATCTCACAAACTTTTTGTAGAATTCAACCAGCATGATAAATAATGCATACCATAAAATTTCAGAAGGTGGAATGTTCTACCTTTTTCTGTATTTTCTAGGTAATCTCACCTTCCCCTTTTTCAAGGGGCGTGTCTATGATAATTTAATGAGTTACGTTCTTGTAAAAAAAAAAGGGGCGTGTCTATGGCTACGTTCTTTTAACCAATATTTTTCTTGCTGGACTGATTTGTCTCGGCTTGTAAATCATAAAAGCTATGCCCTGTTTAAGATTTTTTTTTTTTCACAAATATCACCTTCATATACTAGGTGTTCTACGTACGAACGGTATTACAGACTTGGGAAATGAAATGATTGGTAGACAAAGTACGTTCTGATTTTGTACTTCTTTCCAGTTTCATTCGTAGATCCATTCCATACAATATATTAAACATCTGTCAAGTAAACCTGTGCTTTTGCCCATAGGACTAATTCATTTGCTAGCTAAAGATATCCTTTTTAGGATAGAGCTAAGTGCAGGCAAGAGTAGAGATAAAAACTTATTAAAATTACCTCCGGCTTTTAGGTGCAGGAAGTACGTCAGTGAGATTGGGCTCAACGTTGCCTCTGTTGATACTTTCAGGAGGAGAGTAGCAAATGTGTTTCATGAATACAAGTTGCCATCTTTGTTGTATCCACTTAGTATTTTGAGATATCACGTGCAAAATGTAACATTTTGACATGTGACAGGTAAGGGAAAACAGGTAACACTAATATATTTAGTTGATTAGAAAATTACCTTTTCCCTTGTTATATGGTAGATTTAACTCTTACGTGCAGACAGATGGCCTGATTTAACAGAAAAAAAATTACAAACAAAATGGAAGAAGTGTATAGAGGTACAAGAGGTACATTGTACTTAGTTTTACAATGAGGCAATCAGAGAGGCGGTATTTGAATTCATTATCCTTCTCTTGCAGTGTTAAGCGTCACCTTGTCATCATGCATACGAATGACCGTTAAATGGTGAGCAATGGCAATAATTCTCCAGTAATGAGGGTAACATATTCTAGCTGGTGGGCCTTCGGTGAGACACTGAGAAGTAATGTTCCCCAAGTTTATGAGTTTCTTGTTTATATTCAGATAACCCGGGACTCTAAAAATCTTCCCCAAAAAAATCCAAGCAGATGCCTTTACAAATATTTCTCCAGATAGTACGGTTTGGAAAATAATCTGTCATAAACAACAGCATATTTTAAAGTAGATATTTTAATTGTGATTAAGACAAATGCCCTCCTAGGTAACTTCACTTTAGAGGGTCGGCTGAAAATAAATGATCTCTCTCACAAAAAAAAGAAGAAAAAAAAAAGTGGAATCCTGTGGTCTGGCGCTCGTCATCTTTGTTTGGTAGCAACGGTGGCCAACACAGCTTTCCATAGTGGCATGGCATATAGTACCAGGCCGCTCCCGCTACTAGCTCATCAGTTTTAATCGTTCTCTTTCCCATTTTGTTTCGTTTGCAGTCTCTGAAATATTTGAGAGACTGTCTGACGTCATTCTAAGCTTTGTGTATTCTTTTATTATCTCCCTTATCACGTCCCAGTTATCTTTGTGTATGGATATTAAATTTCTGGAGTAAAGAAACGCGTAAAAGGGGAGGGTGTGTGATCACTGATCGATCTGTAGTGAGATGTTCTTAGGGTAGGAGTGTTTCATAAAAGTGCGTTTTGCAGTCTTGCTCCCTGTAATTATTGTAATTGCACCCATGGGCAGTCTCGTCGCAACCGCATTTTTGCATAAAACATCATATTCTTAATCAGAAAGGAACATATTAGGGGCAAATCACCTCTACTTTACTTCGGCCAAGTCTCTGCAGCGGAATTGTTAACTCGATGAAAGTTCAAAACAATTTTGGCGGGAAACATTGGCATCTCGATTAGGCGCATCGCCCAGGGCCAATAAGCACTCGCGACCCTTCATATAACTCCCACTTTAAGGGACTGTTTAATGTCCTTCAACATGCTTTTCTCTCTCTCTCTCTCTCTCTCTCTCTCTCTCTCTCTCTCTCTCTCTCTCTCTCTCTCTCATTTACTCGCGATTTCTCTTTCAAGTAACGGAATCTTCATTCTACTTTTAAAGAAACAGGGTTAGAAGTATCACAAAACGTGACTAAGAATGTCGTATAATTGTCGAGGTTGTTATTTTATATCCATTCCTTTGAAATTGCCGCCCTAAAAAAAAAAAAAAAAAAGGCTGTTACTTACAGGAAATTAATTTAGGGAAAGGTTTTAGGGGCACGTACGTGGGATATGTACCTTATAAGATTACCCAAAGGGAATGGTTTAAAATTCGTTTGTGATGAGATCCAAAATTCCAACAGTTTAACTCCTGCGATCTATTACAATAGCCTTGGGGGCAAGAATGGCAGGCCCCAGACTCCCGAGAGCATGCCGTTACTGGCGGTCTTTAGTCTTTTTGTTAGGTTGAGTTCATTAATTTTATTTACACTGTTGCGATATGAGGACTCATTATTCTGCGAAGAACGCCCCCGAGGCATTTTCATCATTAATATTGCAAGGTAGTTTGCCTCAAGTGTATCCGCCGACAAAACTTGCCTACAATAGCGATAATAAGACTTAAAGGTTTTGACCGTGGAGATTGAGAAAACAGGAGTAACGCAATTTAAAGCAAATTGAATTCAACACGTAAGTAGCAATTGAATATGAATTTAAAAAATGGATATTTCTTGAATGTAATTCAGAAAACAAGGAACAATGATGGAAGCTATGTTAAATTGTCCAGAGAGGGCTGGAAGAGAAATGAGAAAAGACCCGAACACTGGAACAGAAAAGAAATAAAAGGGTGAACACAAAGTAGCCTGGCGATGAAAGTCAGGTCTGGGAGAGATGAAGACCCGTCACAAGGAGGAAAAAAGAAGAGGGGGCGGGGGGGAGGATGGCTAGGGCGAGGGTGGTTTTGGAGCATACAGTCACTAACACAAATCATGGAGCAGTCCCGTACTCATACATTAACCAATATATCGCCGTTTTAGACCGCACTCAAAAAATCATCCCCAACGCGTCATCAAGAAGCGCCCGGTAGTCCGGGTTATAATCACACTCGGCAGATGTGTGCTCGCAGCCCCTCGCTGGCTGTCGGAATGCTGGCCGCGGTTGCCTATGGCCTTCATATGCCTGAGTGAACGATACCTAAAGAGAGTGAACGGAGGTCGGATGAGTTTATGTGGCGAGTGTCTTTGCTTGTGGGCAGCCATAAGTCTTGAGAATGGCACACTGGCAAAGAATTAGAGGCGCAGCGTAATGGGAAGTATTCAAAGGAAATTGTGTTAGAGCGTTGGTCAAGGCGGTCCGAAGGGCCATTAGTCAGTGTGCCAATTTAAGGGTCCTAATTTGTTCGGGATCCTATTCGAGAGAGAGAGAGGGAGAGAAAGAGGGAGAGAGACTAATTATATGATTGCAAATGAACAATAGCTTGCGAATCCATCAAGGAGACGGCGCCTAATGGAAATCTCATTATCTGGGCATTGGTCTGGAAGTGAAACAACCCGACGACACTCTTGAGTACCAGGCAGGAAACGACAGAAAAATTTTATCAACAAAACGCTGTGGAAATATAAAAAGCTAAGGCATGAGACGCTTAGTTTTTCCAGCCTTTGTGACATTATCAGTGTCAGATAAAAAAAAGTATGCAAGAATAAGGTGAGGAGGAAAGAGTTCTCATTGTAAATTTCACAGCTCAGGAGCAGCCTGTTATTAATCAAATGGCTCATAACAGAACTCCCCCCTTGAAGAAGGGCGTCTGAGAGGAACTTCAATTAGCGGCTTTTCTCTCTGTGAAAATGGTTCAAATAACACTTGACATTCATCGTCTAAAATGTGCCTTG